>NC_085137.1:17910751-18135751 GCF_035046485.1 Aedes albopictus
TGCGTTGTATGAAGAAGCAAAGAGTTTCAGACTCATCAGTTTCATCTCTTTTCTTCTGAAATGCTTATAACGCATACACGGGTAAAAATCCGGAACCCAAAACATGACGAAAAATTTATGAAATCATAAAATATGCCGCTTCATGATAACATGACTACAAGTCATAGAACCATGCCGCTGAGTCATAGGACTATGCCGCTGAGCCATAAAACCATAAAACTGCGGCATGAAGCAATGCAACAAAACAAACGGGTGCGAGTTTATACTAAATGCCACCCATCAACGTCGTCACCACACGGTCCACGCACACTGTTAGTGGACTATGTGTCGTTGCGTTCACACCAAGTCTGTCGGTCGGTGGTAAAGTGTTACCTCGGTCGCAAAGACGACCGATCGGTAGCAAGCTCCACACGCATTCTGATTAGCTGTGTTTCATGGTAAGACAAAGTATTCTTTAAATAAACATAAAGTGTACAACTCTACCCTTATTAATTTTTCAGAAAAAAGAACAGCAGAACAGCAGAAACCTCCCATAAAAGATATTTTTCTTAATTACCTATGACGGCGCTTTATTCAAATAACTGATATGAGGATCGAAATTCCTTTCGCATCATGCAACATAAATTATGCTACCGGAGTTAAGAACTACCAAAAAGTAATTGGAACAAGAAGTTAATTTAGTTTAATATTTGTAGCTAGTTTCCATTTGATGGAAATCATAAATGATAAATACGAGTTCCATGAATAAGGCTTATGATTCCATAAATGCGGCATGATTTCATGCCGCAAGTTTATAATTATTTGTATTAAACAAAAGAAATGTAGCGTCGAAGCTATGTCACCGCAAAACTCGTTATGATATCATGTCCATTTTTCATGGTGTAAATTTATAACATAAAAACATACATTTATCACCCAATAATGACGCATTTTACCAGTTTCGGGTTCCGGATTTTTACTCGTGTAATAACGCATTGTGGATCATCGCATACGAGATGTTCATTTGGCCAACGTGCCTCTTCTTGTGAAGTAGTCATTTTATTTTGTATGACGAAAAGCATCTAAACTCGAATTTCTCGAAATGAAAAGCTTTAAGCGAAAAAATATTTGGTGGGCACCAAACCTGCCATCATTGTTCACAACCGCTACCAAATATTTTTTTCGAATAATGTATTCCACTTCGAGAAATACGCCCTTAGATGCTATTTGCCATACAATATTTTTGTGATTTACTTTTAGCGATTTTTTGCGCATAGAAGCTAGCGCCACTTTGGTCGATGCCGAGAGTAGGAAAACAGCCAAAGCATTTAATTCATTGGATTCGTCAAATGCTCAGAAACCGACATCTCTTCTCGACATTGCGTGAAGCAGTGATTAGAAAATTGAGTGTTTGTGGATGCCCCCAAGGGGGAGTCTAATATCTAGTTTTGTAGAATCTCGAAGAAGATACGCTATTGAGGCAACTGAATCATAGCGGGTTTCCTACTTATGGTTTTGTTGGTATGTGAACCAGCACCCTTTTCGATCTAGTTGAAGGTTGGTGTCGCCAAAATGGCCTTTCGGTTAATCTGTTATTTTCACGGAACCGTGATGACGTTCGACCTTTGCGCCTCTTTGGTTCTGAGATCAATGTTACTGAATTGGTAAAGTACGTTGGAGTCATTCATGATTCCATGCTTTCCTGGACACTTCACATTGAGTTCAGAATCAAGAAAGCTTGTATGGCCTTCGGGCAACGCCGGTGAACTTTTTGTACAACCTGGGGTATAAAACTCAAGTTCAAAGCATTTAATATGGTGTAATGCGTGCATTCTATGCCATCCTTGTTGTCTGAGTTGTATGCTTAATACTTGACCAGTTGTTTAATTATCACTATTACATATCTGTTTGAATGCGAATCAATTCCTAAAGCACATCTGTCTATCCAAATATGCTAAGCTAAGTTCCTTTCTGGAAATCCATATAAGAGAAAACGTGCATAAGCCGCACGTTTGATCGCCCAAGCACCAACTTCCCATACACATCACATACCTCTAAAAGAACTTCGGGACTTGAGAAATGCATTAGCATTAAAGTTCTTCCCATCCAATGCCTCCCAAACCTCTTCCCCAACAGGTCCCCCAGTTCAGGAAAATCCTTGCATCCTTTTCTTCTGAAGTATGTGGATGTGTGCTCCACTCAAGCTGAACCTAAGCACCGGACTGGAAGTTCTCGGTAGAAGGCGGCTGGTGATTGCCAGGATTTGCATGTGAAAACAATAAAGGCACCAAAGTTATGCCATTCGACTTCATAACGAACGATGTTGCCCGGAAGGCATTCGGTAGGCATTCCGTTTCTTTCTGCTTGGATGGTCGGTCGGTCGGTCGGTCGGTCTTTGTTGAATGGAAAGTGTTTGATGGATTCAAAATGCCATGTAAATAATGTGGCAAATCAAAATTTAGAGGGTGTTTACTGTGTGATATATGCGGAAGATTCTGCAAATAACTATATTCCAGGTCTTTCCATTTGTTGAGTTTGATGAAATATTGAATGTATTAGAGTGATTGTTAATATTTCCAAGAAAATCTACGTACAAATTGCGTAGAAACGGCTATCTCAGTCTTAATTCACGACGATTTATTTTATTTTACCCGACGTTTCGGCCATGGGTTTTGGCCTTTTTCAAGGCCAAAACCCATGGCCGAAACGTCGGGTAAAATAAAATAAATCGTCGTAAATTAAGACTGAGATAGCCGTTTCTACGCAATAACATCCAGTTCCAGTCGAAAAATCCCAAATCTACGTACAAATCACGATTGATACGTATCTGGCACAAGCAAAATTTGATCAAATAACCATCCCACCGTTCATGGGTAAGTCCCAATTTACATGCCATTTTTTCAATATGTGGGATAATTTGTTTTCGAGTAGGCTTATTTACGCCTTACGCTGTGCACACCCTTCTACGCTTCAATTGCCCGGTTATGAAAGGACTATTCGGCTACAACTTCCGGCCCAACCCCACAACATACTGGACGGAAATTGAGAATTGAATTTGCTAATTTATTCATAAATTCAATCACACCCATACCATTACCGAATCCATTCAAAATGTATGGGCACGTTGATTTGTTAGAGAAGCTCAGTCCCCTGAGGCATGGAGTTCCTACATGTAGGCTACATGTTAGAATATGAAATTTCGATTTTGTGTAAACGCTGTCCATTATGCAGGAGCATAAATATGTTTTCCCATTCAGGGAATGCGCATCCATCCGTCCCAGCCAGAGACGCATTCACCATTTGACGTTGTTATTCAGACGGTTCGGAAAGTACCCAACAGTCAGTGTAAGTACGTGAAGCTGTGCTCAAATTTTATGCTTACGAGCACTCAATAACAGCTTACGCCCTGTGTTAGAGACCACGGACACGGAGCACGAGGACGACGACGACGACAACAACAACGAAGGCCATAACGATCCTGTTGACACAGCCGAGGACGAGGTCTTGTCGCATGCAGTCAAAAACAACAACTCTTCATGGCAAATACACACGGCCACGTGGCTGAACATACATACCTACCTAGATTTGTGTGGGCCCTATGTGTGTTGAGTTTGTACTGCAATAATTCAATGCGGTTTAAATGGCTGATTTACATAGGGACGCGTTTCGGTGGCGATTTGCAAGGCATGCAACAATGGAAAGTACTTGAGCGAAGGTTGCTGTGTATGGAGCACCAGCACAACATATCCGTCCAGAATAAGAGCTACATAGATGGAGATAAGTCCTCTGGACAGTATTATCCTTGGCATAAATGGTCACTTCTCTTCAAAGTGGTCTCTATTTGCGTAGAGCATTACAATTGTTCTACAAAAAAGCCTCACAAATGCTTGTGTTTCAATGGTTTACGAATGATTTTTTGAAAAGTTTCAATCATTTATTTGATAAATAAGTTTGTGTAATGATTTTTTTCATTTTGGAGTAGAAGGATCTTGACTCCAGTTCCAAGCAGCCTACAACAACTTAACAAGCACTCCAACGCCCGTCATTCATAACCAATATTGATTTGCGTACGCCGCAAAGCTCTTCGGAAAACTTCCCATCGGTCCCACCGCAACCGCAAAATGAATGAAAACCGGGAAAATGTTTGTATTTCGCACTAAAGCCGAACGCAGCAAGTTAAAGGTCGAAAAACTTGTGACTTAATCTCCGCCCTCCATCCATCGCTCATTCTTCCGCCGCCATGTTGTTAAATTTACGCGCCAGCCATCCGCCGAACCGCGCGCGAGGAACCTCGCGGCAGCAAAGCACTTTGGCAAACAAAACCGCGCAATAGCGTCCCATTTGTTGTTCACCGCTGGATATGGCAGGGGAGGGGAGCTGAGGTGACGTTTGAAAATGGCACCCAATTCCACCACCACCATGCACGTGAATCGGGAGTTTTCAAAAATCCGGATACATACCAGCAGCCGCTCTCACCACACCAAGGAACATTATCACGGTGAAGCGTTTCGAGAGGCAAACAAACTCTGCTCGACTGGATGTGAATGAGGTGGAGAAGCATTGGCGTGGTGGCGTCATTACCTACAACTACGACCGGAATCGTAGGACTTCGTCTTCGCGAAAAGTTTTTTTCCTCGTTTCATGCTATTTATTGGGGAAGTTTCCAACTTAGGTTGATGGGCGGAGGGGTAATTGTTGGGATAGGGGATGTTATCTTGCACTCGTAATTTTCTGCATATTTAAACAAATTGGAATTATGCGCGTTACGGCTCGTACCACAGAGACATTTCGTTTATTTAGATAGAGATAGTAGACATCTATTTACGCTCGAGTGGTGGAACCAGCGGCGATTTTATCTGTTCATTCGATCTATTTCTATATCTATGATCAGGAGGGATCTTGAAATAGTTCTCATAGTCACCTTAAGGAGAAGCTGGATAATTTTCCTATTTTTTTTTTTTTAAATTAAATAACGAAGCAATATTTTCAAAAATCGGTCTTCATACGCATTTGGTGGAAGGCTTGGTGTAAGCATCTGTGTATTTTCATACATTTTTCTTAGTAGAAAATGTTTTTCGTTTTTACAAAACACATTTTTGGACACAACTTTTTCGACGAAGAAAAAAAAAGATCTTCCTCTAAGTGTAAACCGATTTTGAAAATATTGCACCGTTATTTCATGAAAAATCAGAATCCAAAATATGAGGAAAAGTCTACAAAAATATATACATATAGTAATGGCTTTCACTCCGTCAACCTGGACGCCGAAATATCAATACAGTTGTACGAATGAATTCTTCCCAAAGACTCACAAGCAAACCAGTAGTTTGGGTGTGGTAAGCTTTAAGCTAAAAGAATAATTTTATTTAGCATTCAACAAACTTTTCTCTAAGTATTTCGAGATCTTACAATTTTTGGTGAACCTCCGCAAAGTACAAATTCACCGTACCAATAATTTCGACCTGCACTATAGGATGTTTGGTGCATGTATAGAGGGTTTTTAGGTTAGATCTATGGTTCTGAAAACTGTAGTATTACATACGCACATTGCATAATCATCTAATTAGATGTAAGCAGTTGTATATATAGTTGCACGATAATTTAAATATAAGTTTTAACTAGTTAAGTTAGGTTTTAAGCAATTCATTGGAGGTTTACCTATGCGTTCAAAAACACTAACTGTAGGCAAGATTCAATATGTAGTAGATATAATCTAGTTCAACGATTCTTTATAAAGCAAATTTGGACCACTAGCATAGCACATTTCACTTCTCGATTTGTGACACATTGTTCTCCTATCATCTTCTGTTTACAATTGTGATTGATCGTTCATATTGAAGTGTTTGGGGATTGTATTTGTACATGGATCGTGTGCCTCATCGGCCACGATGTCGTTGCGGCAGGGTGGATCATCGTGACATCCCCCCACCCGTGAACCTGAATGACGTTCCTCTCTGGAGCCACCATCCTGATCGCCTTCAGGTTCACTATTCTTCGCGATGTCCAGTAGGGCTAGGTTCACTACTGGTCTTCTGAATATCCCTGATGCGGTGCGAACTAGGGCCTGACGCGCTCGTCCGTCTCTCCCTGGTATCTTCCGCTCGACGCTTGCACGGACCCATTGATTACGAGCCGTACCACCGAGGATAAAAACTAGATCACCTTCTTTTAGCTCCCGTGTCTCCGCGAACCATTTGGTCCGACGAGCGATGATCGGTACCTACTCCTTCACCCGTCTGTGCCAGAACTCGTCACATATTGATTGTGCCAGTTTCCAGCTACTCCGTGAAGTGTTACTACTGTTAGCTACTCGCTGAAGTGTTGGTTCAGATGGCAGAATCTTCAAACCGCTTGAGTTGCCCAACAGAAAGTGGTTGGCCGTGAGCGATTCTTGATCCACCGATTTGAGAGGGATGTATGTGAGAGGTCTGGAATTGATGATGAACTCGGCTTCCACCAGTATCGTTTCCAGAGTCTATCGTCCGGCTTTCGAGGAGCATCCGCAACCGCTCCTATGGCAATCTTCACCGATTTTACGAGTCGCTCCCAGGCTCCTCCCATGTGAGGGGCGGCTGGGGGAATGAATAGCCATTTCGTCTGGGCACTCGTGAAGGTCGATGCTAAAGCTTCGTTTGCGTTTCGCTGTTTCTCCAAATCATTGCTTGCACCCTGAAAGCACGTGTCGTTGTCGCTGTAGATTTCGGCCGGGGGACCTCGTTGTGCGACGAATCGATGAACTGCCATGATGCACGATTCGGTGGACAGGTTGTGTACTACCTCAATGTGCACAGCGCGAACAGTTAGGCAGGTGAACACCGCCACCCAATGTTTTACCTGACTTCTTCCAACTCTGACGAGAACTGGCCCAAAATAATCTACGCCAACGTAGGTAAACGGTCGTACGAACGCTTGAAGACGAGCCAGGGGAAGTGGAGCCATTGGAGGTGGCTTTGGGCAAGCATTCTTCACCCGATAAAAGAAACACTCCCTACCTTCTCAACGAGACTTCGCAATTTCGCTACTTCAAATCGCTGCCGCATTTCATTCACGATTGTCTCCCGGTTTGCATGTTGAAAGCGTCGATGATACCAATCAGTGATGAGCTTGGTTATAGGATGTTGGCGAGGTAGAACGGCAGGGTATTTGGCTTCATCTGGTGCAAATGATGCTGCACCAATACGGCTACGCATCCGTAGTATTCCTAGGATGTCCAATTATGGCCACAATTTGTAAATTGCACTGGACTTGGACACACACGCATGCTTCATTTCCGGTGCACCCCGAGTGGTAGACAACACTTCTATTTCCTCAGTAAAGCTGTCCGCCTGTTCTACTTTCCACAACGTTTCCTTTGCACGCTTCAGTTCATCCTGGTTCAACACGTCCAGCTGCTGAGTTGCACCACTACGTTTGTGACGTAGACTATCGACGAATCGCTAAACGTAGGCCATTGAACGTTGCATAATCTCGTACCGGCTGAATCTCGTGGCGTCGATGAACGGGACTACTGGTCAGTAAATATGAACAGGACGAAGCTCTTCTTGAGTGGAGACGTTTTGACGACGTTCCGGCCAGTGCTCTTCACCTAGATGGAGGAAGGCGGGACCGCAAAACCAGGAGTTCTGCGTATGGAATTCAGGACCTTTGCCCCATTTTGTAGCTTTGTCCGCTACGTTGGCTTTCGTTGCAACCCATCTCAAATCTTGAGGGTTACTTAAGCTCAAAATATCGCCAACGCTAACCGCCACAAACTTTTGGAAACGGCGATGATCTGAAAGGATCCACGCCAGGACTGTTGTTGAATCGGTCCACAGATATTTTTGCACCACCGGAAGTGCATGGTTACTCAGGATGGATTGCAGATATTGAACGCCCAAAACTGCTGCCTGCAGCTCGAGCCGTGGGACGGACAGCGTCTTTAATGGTGCCACCTTGCTTTTAGATCCGACTAGAGCCACCTGAATCCCTTTTGCATCCAATTGTCGGAAGGAAGTACACGACACAGCAATATATCGTCCCAAAAAGTTCAGATCGTCTGATGGTACTTAACATTTAACACGTAAAGGAATAACATCAAAAATATAATCTAAAATTTTGGCCCAAGATACTAAATTCCATACAAATTTCAATCGCAATGCGGAATACGGGGACGCAACCAATCATTTCTAAATTTTGCACAGATGTTTTGGACTCTAAAATATATTGAAAAAAAAAAACTTTGTTCCGAGTTGATACGATAAAAGTTTAGTTTTCCCCATACAACGTTGATCCACTCTAATACTCACACAACCTCAGGTAGCTATGATCTATCCAGTTTTGAGTTCAAATAATCTTTAAGGCTTTTTACGGCATCATCAGCATCGGCAGCCATGTTGGATATGTGGCTCGAAATTTCAAAGTGATAATTCTCTGCCACCAAAACGAATATTTGTATGAAAAAGTATCATCCTATATGCTCACTCGTAGTGATTGCGATGATACTTTTTTTTAGCTGCGTTGCTGCAGAATTGACAGTTTTTTATCACTTCAAAAACGCGAGGCAAATAATCATTGAAAAGCAAAAAGTCAATGATTCGTTTGTAAACTTGGTGATGCATTATGACACCTTAAGGGGCTCCAAGAACTCTATTGAGTATAGGTCATCGAATCTACGAGGGCTACTAGTTGTATGTAAGAGCATTATGAACGAGGTTTATACTCTCACACGGCCTCAGGCATTTATATTATATAGCAAGTAATGAGTGGTGAATGAAATTTATGATTACACAACCTCATGTAGCTATGTGCTATCAAGTGGTGAGTTCGTTTTCAGTTTGAGGATCTCCTAGAACTTCTTTGAGTATTGGTCATCAGATCTACCAACGTAGTTGATTGTCTCTAAGAGCTTCAAGACTAAGGTTCAAACTCACAAAACTTCAGGTAAATATGATCTATTAAGTGGAGAGTTCGATGATTCTTTAAGGTTCTCCAAGAACTCCGTCATATAACCTTCGTGAAATTCACCTGCGAGCCTCTTAAGCCCCCTCAAATTCATCGGAATACTCCTGAAATGCCCTGAAGCGCATTGAAACACATTGAAACGCCTCTGAAAGCCTCTGAAGTCCTTATCACACCTCCGTGAAGTTCACCTGCGAGCCTCTAAATCCCCCCTAAACCTCCTGAATCGGCCTGATACGCATTAAAACACCCTGAAACGCCTCGAAACGCTTTGAAATGCCTCTAAAACCCCTTTAAATCCTCCGTAAAAGTGAGAGCCTCTGAAGCCCCCTAAAGCTCCTGTGAAATCTCCTGAAATGCATTGACACGCCTTGAAACGCTTTGAAACGACTCTGAAATTACTATAAAACCTCCGTGAAGTTTACCGGAGATCCTCTGAAGCCCCCTTAAACCCTCCTGAAACTTCATGGGACTCCCTGAAACGCATTGAAACCCCTTGAAACGTCCTAAAACACTTTGAAACGCCTCTAAAACCCCTACAAAACCTCCATGAAATTCACCTGAGAGCCTCTGAAGCCCCCTAAAATCCCCTGAAACGCATTGATACGCCATGAATTGCTTTGAAACGCTCTGAAATGCCTCTGAAATCTATATAAATTCTTCATAAAATTTACCTGAGATCCTTTGAAGCCCCTTAAAAAGCCTGTGAAACCTCCTGAAACGCTTTGAAACGCCTCTGAAACCCTCATGAAACCTTCGTGAAATTCACCTGCTAGCCTCTTAAGCCTCCTCAAATTCACCGGAAACCTCCTAAAATGCCCTAAAACACCTTGAAACGCCTCTGAAACACAAATAAAATCCATGTGAAACGCATCTGAAAGCCTCTGAAGCCCACTAAAATACCTCTGAAACGCCCTGAAACGCCTGAAAACGCCTCTGACACTCCTTCTAAAAACTTTCTTGAAATCCCTCTGACCCTTCCCCCTTTACATCTGAAAGGCTTGACCCCCTTCCCTTTTGCATCTGCAAGCCACTTGCCCTTCTCAAACTTTTCTGTAATCTTAAAATTCATTTAGGATGGACTGAATCCATTTTGGTAAAAATTCTATTTAGACAGTCCCGACTCGTTACCTAAATGAAGGTTCGGGTGTATTAATATTTAAATTTTGAACAATTCTCCATCTTGGAATTTACTTTAGAAATTTTGTAAGGTCATATTTTTAAGGTTTTCTGATCCTTGATAATTGAACCAGAATATATTGAATTTCGCAAGCATTTACGATGAACGGTAGACAGTTCCACCCTTGAAAAAGGCCAAATACAAAGTGCCGAAACGTCGGGCAGATCAAAACTATCCGTTTTGATCCCCTAGACGGCGAGAGCCAGTGAAAATCTAAAAATTGTTCTCGCTAATTGCTTAACAGTGGTAGTTGAAATTTTAATTTATTTATAACGAATATGACAGATTTTCATTTTTAAGTCTCATGAAAGTTTCAGAAGGGTTTCGGAGGGGTCCTCGTGGGTTTCAAGGAGTTTCCAAAAGGGTTTCGGGTAAGTTTTAGAGGCGTATCAATGCTTTTCATGAAATTCAGGAGGAATCCTTTGGACCGTCTCAGGAGATCTTTTGAAAGCGCTTGAACCCCTTTGGGACCCAAACCAACACGAAGACGTATATGATGTAGAATAGGATGCGATCGTGTGGTTCTGAATCTCCCTTATATCCACCAGAACACCCCTGTAATGCTATGAAAACCCCCTGGAACCCCCTGAAAACCCCTGGGTTTCAGGGATCCCATTGAAAAACCCTGGAACTGACATCCACAGGAACAGCCCCTGGAATTCCCCTGGTGCACCCCGGAAACACATTGAGAAACCCTCTGAAACGCTCCTGAAACTTCTTGAAACCCTTGTTACGTCCCCGAAGCCCAAACCCTCAACGGAATGAAACAAGTGTTAGCTTATTGTGATTCTTCAGACGAACCAACTGCGATTCGGCTCGTTTGACATTTGTTTTGTGTTGGTTCTTCGCTCCGACAAACCGACAAATGGTTCTCTCCTTTTGGGTTCGCGAGCACAAGAACAAAGATTGTGTTTGATGGATCCAAAAATCACGTCAATAATGTCAAATTAGGGTAGTCCATATGGTTCCCAAGATCACAAAGTCAACTTTTTATTGTTTCTGTGTAGAGCAATGAAATGTTCCACAAATTAAAGAATGATGTTTCTACCCTTCACAATATCGGACTTATTTTTGAAATTGGTGAAAAATGGTGGGGCGTATCAATACTTTTTTTATCATTCAATTACTGAACTACTCAAGGATTTGTCTGAGCTTGAGCTTGATTGACCGCCCGCAGTTGCTACTCCAGTATTGCCAGATCAGCTACGCTCACACAAGGAACCAATGAGATGACGCTGCTTGTGACTAACATGCATTTCATATCCTTAGGCGAAAATGACGCCTGCTGCGTCAAGTTGCAGGAAAAGGGGAGGGAAGTGATGATTGCAATCACTTGTTGCCAACAGGCCGTTGAGTTCTTTGCGCCTGCGCAAGGTCATGCGGGAGTCGGAATGTTGGTGGCAAATGTTTATTTTTGGCACAGGGTTCACACATTGTTGCATGGATGCCAGGCGAAAAGTGCTAAATTGTGTGAAGCATACTGTGAAGCGACACAGTTCGCTTGATTGCGTAACTTGTAGGCGTTATATGATAGGTTGACACTGGGCTGTAATGTAAGTTGAAAGGAAAGGGGAAACGGCTTTTTTTTAATCCGTTTCTGGTTCTAGCGATGGCTACGAACATATTACCCATTGCAAGAAAATAGAGAGCGAAAAAGGTGCAAAATCGCTGGTATGTTTAATCGTTATGGTGTCTTCTACAATAACTGCGCGAATTGGCCAAGGAATACTGCGCCGATAACACCAAAATGATTTTTCTTACAGGCGGAGATGTATGGGCGCTTGCGCGTACAAATTTTCTTGCAACGCATAATACGAATATACATGAGATGTAAGATGCAGAAGAGAGAGAAAGTAGATAGAAAGATACAAAGAAGGAGGAAAGAGACGAGCCAGGGATTGAACCCATGACCTTCTGCTCATGAATAAGAAGGAGTAGCCACTAGCTCGTCAATCACTGAAGAATTTCAAAACATCCTTAACTTCAAAAGATATATTTCATCTTATGAATTATAAATTTGCTAAAAATTACAACAAAATAAATTGAGATTTTATTATTGATTTTGTTTTTACATGTTAAATGTTAACCACCATCAGACGACCTGAACGCCATAACTTTTGAACAAAATTTGATAAGTGGTTGATAAACGGCCCATTGGAAGAAGCACGCTTTTGCAACATTATCTGTATTACTTCTAACAGAAAACTTCTATTTGCATCTCAACACCCGAACTAACTGTTTTTTTAATTATTTTTCTCGTTCCAGGTATGCATTCACTCTCATTTCAAAGGCGGAAACTGTGTGAGTCATCTGTTAGCTAAGTTGACGGTACGTGTTACTGGTTGATCATTTGTAATTGAGCCGAGCTGACACATGGAGCTAATTTAGTAAGAGATGGGGCACTCTACTTTATTTTCCAACTTTTTTTTATTCAATTACGGTGCTAGCCGTATCCTTAAATTAAGTTTAAAAGAAATTATCCAAGATGAGCCTTGCTACTGTAGATGGAATAAATTCTACATCAATTACTGCTGTGCTCTGTTGCAAAATGTGCTCATGTTTTAGAGACAATTTTTATGTTTTGTATTTGAAGTTATCTTGAACAAAAAAAGACAAATTAAACAAGGGGATAATTAATAAATTAATTAGTACAAAACGAGCTCACCAATCTATTAGGAAGTAACCGTCGCCAATAAGAAATAAGATAGGATACATTCAAAATGTATAAACGGTACCGTGAGCTTGTACTCATCTTTAACATTAACTATGGTTACCCAGTACTCGACAAAAACCCATCCTACAGAATCCTCCCACTTTGTAGCAAAATAAAAACATTTCTTTCTCGACATTACAAGCTCCGTCATTCCCGGAAAGCATAACACAAAGCTTTGTATCACTAAATCCACCCCTTTTGGGTTAGCAAGCGAGCACTCAGTCAGTACCACCGTCAAAGCACAACTTGAAAGGATTTTCTGGTTTACGGAACAGAACAGCTACAACGGCAGCAGTACAGACGCCCTGCTTCCTAACATTCCCTCGTCTCGCAAGCACAAAAAATAGATTATTTTTTCGCACCAACCATGTAAAGAATTAAGTGAATTATTCTAGCGGGAGGCACCGGCAGAAAGCTTTCCGTAACATTTACATGGTTCTTTTTGTTGGCGTTTTTCTTTCTTCTTCTTCCGACACGGTGTGCGATGTGGTGTTTATTCTATTTCGGTGGTTTCCCAGAATGGTTATGGCTTGCCGTTTCATAGACTTTCGGCTTTCAGCTTTGCAAAGGTAGCCGGAACAAGTTCAGTCATCAAGGAGTCGCGTTCTATTTCTGAGGGTTTTTATACGATTTTATTACATTTCCATGGTGGCTAATCGCCTTCATTGAGTTATGCGTGCTAGCTTTTCTCTGTTTATTTTGAAAGTGAAATTGCATGGGTTCAATTTATGAATGAACAATTATTTAATTGGAAATGAGCAGAAACCCGGAGGAATGAAAACAAAAAAAAACTAAGTAAACTAAACAAATAATTGACAACATTTAAGGAAATTATAAGCATCAAAATAAAAGAAAAAATTGCTAGCAAAAGTATAGAAAAGCCAGATAAATTAAAAGCATAAAATTAAAAAAAAAAAAAAGCTTTGTAAAGTAACCCAAATTTAAAAAAATGTGTAATGTGTGAATAACTCTTACATACGCTGAGTAGCGCTCATTGCGTCCATCCTCTTGAATTCGACAAAAGCATAAAAAACAAACCCATTTTCATCCTAATAAAGCAATTCCTGGTGCGAACCGACCCGGCATGCCTCCACCTTATTCACATATGGTGGCAAAAAATGCCGACAGACTCCCGCAAAGCCGAAGAATTATTATTATGCCGCCCGACGTCGACGACGACGACGACCCCTGGAATCTCTAGAAAGGAGGAGGGCCAAGCAAAAAAGTTATAATTATGAAAATTAGATTACCCGCCAACAGCAGCAGCAGCAGTGATGAAGAGAAAGAGAGGTGTTTCTCCCTGCAGGCTAACGCCGGCCTTATTGTCAGTTTTGTGTGCAAAGCGGTGGAGACGCATGGTATGGCAGGCAAAGCCTCGGAAGCTCCCCACTAGCAGTACGCTGCGGTAGTGGGGCTCATACCTTGCAACGGGACTCAACACCTGAGCAGCAGGCTGCAGCAACGGCAGACTAGACCATGGTGGCTATGTGTAGACTTTTCGTAAAACGTGCATTCTACCTAGTACGTATGTCTGTAGCAGACGGTCAGGGGAAATGGCCTATTTGCGCAGGCATTCGGCAAGGTGAACGAAGAGGACGGCGATGCAGTTTAGTTCCCAGAAGTCGCGAGCACATTGCGGGTTCAATAAACATATACGAGGTACGATGATGACGGAGTGATGGCAGCGGCGGCGTCAACGGCAACCGGTGAATTGCGTGTCACATGCACGTTTGCTTCCATATGGTGAGAAGGAATGTGACTGGACAGAGGGTATTGGATATGGAGGGGGCACTAGAAAAGAAAAAAAAATCACGAATTGGGTTCATTCTGTTTTCTTCGTTCGGCTGGACTTAATTTGTTTATTTTATATAATATTTTTATAAGTATCCTGGCTGTTGCAGCCGGCTTGTCACATCCCTAGTACCCGAATTTTCACAAAATCCGGTCAACTTGTATGCTTTGCGGACGACATGGACAGTAGCGTGGGACACGAAAAGACATTTTACTCCTGTACACTTTTTGAGTTCCATTTTGACCCATATCAACTGTGCAAAATTTCAGCTCGATCGGAGAAACTATATTTTAGCGCCAGCTGTTTTAAGTTTTCATACGATTTACTATGGGGAAAATCACTTTTTCAAAGAAAAATCGCCACAGGTTGCCCCTTAACCCCTAAAAATATATCGATGAATGATTTCTGTTGGAAATTTTGCGAGAAACAAACCCTCTGAAGACCGCAAAGCGATCTAAGGCATGTGGAAAAAGTTATTGACTGAAAACCGAATGACATGCCAGCGCTGTTTAACATGTAAGGAATAACAATAAATAATAAAATTACGTCATTTTATCGATCGGGTAAGGCTTAATAACTTTTTCCATGAATGTCGCATCGCTTCGCGGTCTTCGGAGGTCTGATTCCTCGTGAAGTTATCTACAGAAATCATTCAACGATGTATTTTTAGGGATCAATGGGTGACCTCAACCGATTCTTCTTTGAAGAAGTAAACTTTCCCCATAGTAAATCGTATGAAAAACTAAGTTGATATGGGACCAAAATGGAACTCAAAAAGTATACAGCCGTAGGAGTTTTTTCATTTTTTATATTTTCCCATATAAACCGTGTACCAGGCTAATGGACAGTATCGTCGGAACGTTTTGAATGGCGTAAGAGCAGTACACCCATCTAAAATACGAAACACCAAAGGTCGGATTAGTGATGAATGCGTAAAAAACAAAATAAATGCAAGTAGGAGGAACCGAGCAATTCGTCTACGAGGTAGTGTCACGATAAGCGGGGATACCTTCAAGGAAGTGAAGGAATTTGTTCACCTCGGATTCTTTCAAGCGGCTGACAACAATGTGAGGTGAGAATATTAAGGCGCATCATCAGAGGAAGTCGCCCCTACTATGGGCTCCAGGATCAACTGCAGTCAAGAAATACTTTACGGACGAGCTAGCCGCACTCTATGCCGAACCTACACGAAGCTGTAGAACCTTCTCGTGTTTGTAAGGAAGCAGCAGGAAACCTTGTTATGAGGTATAGAATTAATAATAATTGATAATGGTACCGTGAACCGGGGTCAAATAGTTAAATAGTTTCCTTGCAAGTAACGTATTTGGTATCAGCAAGACTGTCAAGAAAACCACCATTAGTGGTATTTGTAGTGAAATTCTTATCTAAAATATTACGGATATGAACAAAAAAAAACACATTTTTTAAAGCTACAATTTTATCTTAGTTTTCAAGCCTATAAACAATCATATTTTTATTACACTTAATCTAATTCCACAGTCTACAACTTGGTCAGGCACATCTAGCAACGTTTGTTTTACAAAAATATGATGTGAAATTGCAAACATCCTGCCCAAAAACATTTAAAATGTGTAAATGAAAATATAATGTCCTTAAAATAATCATTCGTCACAAGAGTCAAGACAACATAAATATGGATCAAGACAACATTGCTGCAGCTCTACCATCACCATATGTCACTTGCAAATTGTTTTGTTTACGCTCTTCCTTTGCTCCACAAATCAAATAATTTGTTGTAATCTCGGAAGTTGTCGTTATAATCGATTAAAAATGGTGCGAAAATACAAGAAACGGCTAGGTTCAAGAACCTACATCAACTACACATCCGAGACAGTAAGTGAGGCAGTGCGGGCTGTTCGTGATGACGATGTTTCGGTTCGGGAAGCATCACGCCGCTTCCGTATCCCATACGGTACCCTCTACAATAAAGTGAACGGATTACACACCCGCAAAAACGGAGGCCAAACCACCCTGCGTCCATCGGAAGAAGAATATCTTTGCGTCACCATACAGTTTACGGGTGAGTGGGGATATCCACTGAAGGCGGCGAATATTAAGCAACTGATCAAGGATTATTTGGATGATAAGAAAATGCACACCAACTTTGTCAACAATCTTCCCGGTGAGTACTGGAAGGCCGGATTTTTGTCCCGGATGCGCTCGCGACTTGCTTCTCGAATGTCGCAGAATATTAAACGGAACCGGGCAAAAGTTAGCTCTGATGATGTGCAGGCATTTTTCAAGAAATTATCCAATACAGTTGGCAGTATTCCTGCTGAAAATATCATCAACTTCGACGAGACAAATTTGACCGATGACCCCGAGTCGACGAAGGTAGTTGTGAAAAGAGGCCAAAAGCATGTCGAACATATGTTGGACCACTCCAAAAGTGCTTTTTCGGTGATGTTTGCTGGGGCAGCTGATGGAAAAATGTTGCCTCCTTACGTCGTCTACGCTGCAGTTCATCTTTACCCAACCTGGACAGAAGGTGGGCCAAAAGGAACCCGTTATAATCTCACCTAATCAGGTAGTGTTTTAACGTTTAATTAAATGGTCATTTCTACCACTTACTGTGTTTACCTACTTTTAGGATGGTTCGATAAAACTACTTTCGAAGATTGGTTCTTTTCAAATTGCCCTCAAGTATTGCCAATAATTGAAAAATGACAAGCCACGAGTCCTCATCGGTGATAATGTGTCCTCCCACTTGTCGGCGAAGGTCATCAATTGCTGTTCGGAGAATAACATCAGATTGGTATTCCTTCCGCCGAACGCAACCCATTTGTACCAACCCCTCGACGTGAGCTTCTTCAGACCCTTAAAGAGGGCGTATAAAGAAACCCTTGAGGAATGGAAAAAAACGGGCAAAAGGTGTGGTGCCGAAGCATGTTTTTCCAGGACTCCTCAAGAAAGCATTAGAACGCCTTGGTTCAAATGCCACGAAGAATATGAAGTTTGGCTTCAGAGCTTCAGGAATATGTCCACTGAACCCGAATGCTGTGATGAACAAAAATACCCGGAGGTGCAGTGTTGTCGCAGTCGCAAACTTCATCTTCAGCAGCACCTGCAGCTGTTAAGCAAGAAAATTCATTCTCTGAGCATCTAGTCACGTTGCTGAAGAAAGAGCGTTTTGGATCATCCATTGATAGCGCCATGCCGAAAAGAAAACGGTTGGTGGACATCCAACCAGGTGAGAGTGTCTCAGCCGAACATGCTGCAAAAACCATGTCAAGAATAAAGACTGAAACAACAGGTTCAAATGATGATGACCGTGAAAACGTTTCCCCCAAGAAAAAGAAGAAGAATTATGTCTATGGAAAAAAGGACAAAAAGATGATCAAAGACGAAACGAAGAAAGGCAAGAAGATAATGCACAGTCGATCGACGAAGGAGATTACGGCCAAAGTAACAAACTTTCCAAACCGCAAGAAACTTTTGCGTTGATCATTTTTTATTGCGCGTTTATGCTACTATTTCGTATGCCTTTTTTGTTACAGCATTATATTTCGTAAAGCCTAATAAGCTGACGAATTAAGCTAAAACATGAAATTGTTGAATTTAAATTGATGTTTTTGTCGTAAATAAAACGTATTTCCAATAAATACATGCAGCTTTGTATATATTTCGTATTGCTGGAAAATTGTATCCTCGTTTTTGGGCACAGTTCCTGGGGTTCGTTAAAAAATACGCCAAGTAGGTTTCGCCACTTTGACAATTTTATACCATTTTGAGAGCCTTATATAGCATATGTCTTTTTTTTTAATTACGTTTAAACTTAGTTGCACAGCCCAGCGGGGCCATTATAATTTTAAGCAATAACTGATTGAATCCTATATAATAATGAATGAAAACATGACTATATAACGCAAATTGTATTGAAAACCATGGTGATCAATTTCGCCCCAAAACGATGTTAGAAATGAGTCAAAAAATATACAAAAACAAACAAATAGTAAGGCAAATGGAATCATATGTCTAGGTTTTGTTGCATGAGTATCAGTACTGGTTTTAAAATTAGGCTGATACAAATTTATTTTTGACTTTTTGTCTCCCCCCCCCCCCCCTTCAAAAATTTTTGACTGGATTTCGCATTTTGAGGGGGCAGATGAAAAATATTTATCAAAAGATCAGGTCTTGCTGGAAATTCTTTGACAAATCCGATGAGTTTTTAATATTTTTCAGAATAAATACAGTACTTTTTCGATTAAATATATCAGGAATGAAAAAATAATTCGCGTGATATATTGGAGCGTGATATAATTGAGACATCTTTTTCCGAAGGCGTTTATTAATCAAAATACTGTTGCACACAAAAAAATCAAACAAAAAACGAACAAAATATCAAACCCGGTAATGGAAGTCTAATATTCTTGTATGTAATAATGTTTAATGTCTCTGAAAATAAAATCAAATAATGGAGGTATTATTTGCACTTCTACACCATAGTTTTTGAACTTCGTGCTTCCATATGTTGTCGATTTTCAATCTTTACACAGCAAAATAAAGATAATTGCTTAAATTTTATGGGACCAAAAATTGGTTGAAAAAATTTGACATTTTTGCGATGTTGTCGCGTTACGCTTTGTTGTACAATTGTCTCGAAGTTTAAAAGTTCTGTCTTTAATTTCTGATCGTTCGATATGCTGGTTGACATTAATTTAACAGCATATCAACTTTAAAAATCCGATAAATTTACAAAATGTTAGTTATCCCTTCGGAAGTGAAGTGAAACCGTAGGTCCTGACATGAACGAGCTCCGGATTGTGAACCTCGTTAATAATTAAAATACAAAAAAAAATCAAAGTAAGTTTCTAACGGAAAACGCCTTTTTCTTCTACTTCTTCTTTGTGACTTTACGTTCCCAATGGAACTAGGGCTGCCTCTCTTCAACTTAGTGTTCTTTGAGTACTACCACAGTTATTAATTGAAGGGCTTTCTTTGCCTGCCATTGTATGAATTTGTATATTGTGGGGCAAGTTCAATTATACACTATGTATAGGAAAGTCTAGAAAAGATCCCGACCGGAATGGGAATCGAACCCGCCGTCTCTGAATTGGCGATCGATAACCTTATTCACAAAGGCTAACTGGAGACCCCTGATGGAAAATGTAACGCGTGAAATTGACGCATACAGACCGGACTCGATGCAGAGCAAAGCATGGGAATGTAACTCTAGATAATCAAATCCTGTGTTCGGTCTGTCACCAATGGCACCATAATCGTATACTAATGTGCAAAATATCTTACTTATGACGATTCATGTATCCTATATAGTTTGGAATATGGTTTGGAATATGGAATGATTGGCGATATTTGTATCGATTATCATAGCGTGAAATAATCGAAAAAAATAGCGTGCTAAAATCGAGTGTGATATAATGGAGCGTGATTAAATAGAACCGTGACAAAATCGAAAAACCACTGTACTTTATTATTTTTATCCCCCCCCCCCCCCCCCTCGACCAGATAAAAGAGTGGTGGGACAAAAAGTGAAATAAATATTTGTAACGGCCTTATTGTTGTTAAAAAAGAACAAATACTTTGGAAATTATTCAATTTAAATCAAAAATACTGATCAATTTGACCCCGGATTCCGGTACCAATGTCGAAAGGGCGAAACTGCATCTAGAAACAGTACGTTCTTCCAAAGCTGTGGATCGGATTCTATTCCTTCAACGCAATTCACCAACACTATCGGGAAACAGAGCATTTCCTCTGTCTAATAGTGGTTGTCGATTGTGTTCAGAGGATAAAATATAATCCACAGCTTTTGAAGGAAACGCCTTTTCAAAACGCAATTACGCCCTTTTGAAATGTTGGCGTTAGCTAACATGCGAAAAGGGCGTAACAACCATGTCGAATTTCTGCTTCTCCGTGTCTCCTGGGCGTTGCCTTCTCCGAGGCTAGACAATGAACCATCTGTATATCGATGAACATGTATGTAGGTTTTATACAACACACATCCATTACATGGTTGAGATCTCGCGTGCTCAAAATGGTTCCTTCATGGTTTTATATACCGAAGGTAAAGTTGAACGCCAACTGGCAGCTCCACATCGGAGGACTCTTGCCACTGATGGGAAATCAGTATTGGCACATTGCAAAAGATTCTGCACTCCTCAGTGAGAGAGCCGTAAATTCTAGGACGTTAAGGAGCCGGTTTTCAATAATGGCTCGTACAACCCTTAATTGAGTGTTCTGGTTGGAAAAACTGCATCTGTAAGATAATACAGTCTAGTACGGCAACTTTCCTTTGTAGCATCAAACTGTTGGCGAAAGAAGATCAATACACCTACATAGCACCTTCATAGTTGTTTTGATAGAATAAGGTTGATTGTCAATGGTTAGGTACGCCCGGGACACGGTGTCCAGAAGCGCAAATGACATCAAGTGCTCTTAGGTGCTGACAGATTGAAACCAACCGAGGCGGCGTATCTGCAGATTGCGATTACCGCCGCTTGTGCTTTCCCGTTTAAGAGTTCGTCCTGAGTCCACGTGTGTTCAAAGATTTGGACAGTATCGAGTTTCGCGTGTTTATTATTGGCAAGTATAAGCAGGAGTTGCTTCGAAAGAAATTTCCGAAGGAGTTCCTTAATCAATATCGGAAGGAAACTCCTGAAAAATCCCTAAAGGAAACCCGGGAAGAATCACAAGAGAAACCTTGAGAAGAATCAATGAAGAACCCCGGGAGCAAATAATGAAGAAATCCTGGTAAGAACTCTTTAAGGAAGCACCGAAGAAATCCCTGGAATAATCCCAACATAATTTCCCGATTTAATCCCTGTGAAATCTGGGAGAAATCGATGCAAGAATTTTGAAAGGAGAGGAATCACTGAAGGTATCTCTAGAGGGATCTTTGATAGAATCCCGGAGTAACTCCCGAAGAAATTCCAGAAGAAATCCCTGAGGGAATCATTGAAGGAGTCTTCAATAAATCCCGAGAGAATACTGGCATGAATTCCTAGAAGAAAACCTAAAAGAATCAATGAAGGAATGACGAGGAAAAATTTTGGAGGAATTCCCTTAGGAATTCCCAATAGACTTTGGTAGGAAAATCTGAAAGAATGCGAAAAGAAATCCCAGGAGACACCAATGAAAGAATGCCAAAATTTCAAAAAAAAATCCTCAGAGGAATCCCTGAAAAAAATATTAAAATTAATTAAAAAAACAAATATGAGAAAATCTCGAGAGGAATCCATGAATGAATTCCTGAAGGAACCCGGACACACTTCAGGAAGAATCCTGGAGGAATCCTTAGGAGATATTTGTAAAGAAATACCGGGAGAAATCCCCAAAGGCATCACATTTCAAGCCTAACTTTACAAAACACCGTATCTAACAAAATCTACGAACGGAGAAAATCGAAGGGGAAGTTCGCTGTTCCCATAGCAACTCATACATTGAGCATTTAAGAAACGTGAAAAATCCGGGTGTTTTTTCACAAATCATCCCCAAAGGTGAGTGATACTAGTAGTCCTTAAAGAAATTCAACGCCTTATATGAAAATCTCTTTTTTGTTTATATATGTTACAAACGGTGATTGGTTAAGTTAGGCTTGATTTGAGATTATTGAAGATATCCCGGAAGAAATCTTTAAAGGAATCATTGGAAATATCCAGGAGGAACTCCCACATAAATGGATCGCGAAAGCAATACCTGGAAGGAGTCCCGAAGAAAATCCCCAAGGGAACCCCCAGAAGCATTCTCACCAGAATCTCTAAAAAGATGATTGAGAGGAAGTGGGGAGAATTTGTGGGCTTCGTGGCCGAGCGGTTGGCGGCGTCAGTCGTTTAGGTGTCTCATAGGCCTCGAAGTGTGGGTTCGACTCCCAGTCCAGTCGGGCACTTTTCGTCAAACGGAAAATTCTTCACTGGGTCACTGGGTGTTATACATATGTGTTATCCGTTTTCTAATGTTAGTAATGTTCAGTCTGTGCGACATCTGGCCGAAGACGGTGTAATTGTCTTTTAATAGGAACCCGGTAAAACCCGATGTCTTGACATGATTTAAAGTTTGTACATTGACAGGCTATCGTATAACTAAACTTACTTACTTTACCTTACCTTACCGATCAGGCTAAGGCCGGGGTGGCCTCTACTGTACATAGTAGCTGTCTCCATTCCACTCGGTCCATGGCTGTTTGTCTCCAGTTCCGCACTGTGCGTAGGGTCCGCAGATCGTCCTCCACTTGGTCGACCTACCTAGCTCGCTGCGCACCACGTCTTCTTGTACCGGTCGGATGACTCTCGAGAACCATTTTAGTCGGGTTGCTATCGGACATCCTGATGCGTGACCCGCCCACCGTAGCCTCCCGATTTTCGCGGTATGGACGATGGTTGGTTCTCTCAGCAGCTGATGCAGCTCGTGGTTCATTCGCCTTCTCCAAGTACCGTCTTCCATCTGCACTCCACCGTAGATGGTACGCAACACCTTCCGTTCGAAAACTCCAAGGGCGCGTTGGTCCTCTGCACGTAGGGTCCATGTTTCGTGCCCATAGAGAACTACCGGTCTAATCAGCGTTTTGTAGATAGTTAACTTTGTGTTACGGCGAACTTTATTCGATCGTAGAGTTCTGTTGAATCCAAAACAAGCACGATTTCCTGCCACAATGTGCCTCTGAATTTCTCTGCTGGTGTCGTTGTCGGCGGTCATCAGTGAGCGGGGTGGCGAACGCGGAGATTCCTCCCTGGAGCCCTTTGCCATCATGTACTTTGTCTTCGACACATTAATGACTAATCCGATTCGCCTGACTGCACTCTTTAGTCGGATGTACGCTTCCGCCATCGTCTCAAATTTGCGAGCTATAATATCAATATCATCAGCGAAACCAAGCAGCTGAACGGACTTCATGAAATCGTCCCACTCGTGTTTATCCCCGCTCTCCTTATTACACCTTCTAATGCAATGTTGAACAGCACAAAAGACCATTACCTTGCCGTAACCCTTTGCGAGATTTGAAGGGACTCGAGAGTGTCCCTGATACTCAAACTACGCACATCACTCGATCCATCGTCGCCTTGATCAATCGTATCAGTTTATCCGGGAATCAGTGTTCGCGCATAATCTGCCATAGCTGTTCTCAATCGATTGTATCATACGCCGATTTGAAATCGATGAACAAGTGATGTGTGAGCACGTTGTATTCGCGGCATTTCTGCAACACCTGGTGGATGGCGAACATCTGGTCCGTTGTGGTGCGTTCACCCATGAATCCAGCCTGATATTGCCCCAGAAACTCTCTTGCAATCGGTGATAGACGGCGGCATTAAATTCGAGAGAGTACCTTGTAGGCAGCGCTCAGTAGTGTGATCGCGCGATAGTTCCCGCAATCCAACTTATCTCCCTTTTTTGTAGATGGGACACGCGATATCTTCCATCTGCTCCTCCGGTAATACTTACTTCTCCCAAATTTTGGTAATGACCCAGTGTAGTGCTCTCACCAGTGCTTCTCCACC
Source organism: Aedes albopictus (assembly GCF_035046485.1). Taxonomy (NCBI): domain Eukaryota; kingdom Metazoa; phylum Arthropoda; class Insecta; order Diptera; family Culicidae; genus Aedes; species Aedes albopictus. The sequence continues at coordinate 17,934,829 of NC_085137.1, forward strand.
TTGTTTTAGTAACTCGCTTGGTAGTTGATCTGCTCCAGCGGCTTTGTTGTTTTTCAATCGGCTAACCTCCTCTTCAATCTTCAATGACACCATTTCGCATATTAAGTTATGCAAAAAACTTGAGAATAACTTCGGTTTTTCATATGATGCGGTTCAACTAATACGTTCATACCTTTCTGATAGAAGTCAAACTGTTTTCGTGAATGACTGTTTTTCCGAATATCGTCCAATATTATCCGGAGTTCCACAGGGATCTGTGTTAGGGCCTTTGCTGTTTTCCATTTATATAAACGATCTACCGCTGAACGGTTGTCAAATCCATTTATTTGCAGACGACGTTCAAATTTATGTAGATGTATCTGGTATGACAAAGGATGTTGCTGCAAATTTGATCAACAATAATTTATCTAATATTTCATCATGGGCTTCAGAAAATTCGTTAAAGTTGAATGCTCGAAAAACACAGGCCTGTTATATCACACGCTTGAATCGAAACTATGAGAAACCTGATTTAAACTTGAACGGCATTCCTATTGTATACTCAGAGACAGTGGTTAGCTTAGGTGTAACTATTCAAAATAATTTCGAATGGGATGGATTTGTTTTAAAACAATGTGGGAAGATATATTCAGTTTTACGCACATTACGTTATACCGCTGATTTTTTACAACAAGATACAAAACTGAAGTTATTCAAGAGTTTGATCTATCCTCATTTATTATTCTGCGATTTTGTAACCACCCAGGCATCTGCTTACATTATGAATAAACTCAGAGTAGCTCTTAATTGCTGTGTACGATTTGTATACAATTTAGATGGATATTCTCCTGTTTCTCATCTGCACAAATCATTGATTGGTTGTACATTCAACAACTTTCCGGTAGTAAGATCTGTGTTTATTTTACATTCAGTAATATTCAAGAACTGCCCCCAATATCTATATAGTAAACTGATTCGTTTGAGAAGTCCAAGGGGTATTAAATTCTCTATGCCACGAGCTACGACTTCACACTATGCAAACTCTCTACTTGTTAGAAGTATATGTAATTGGAATTCATTGCCAGTTGAACTACAAAATATTGTTTCTCCTCTGCATTTCAAGAAAGCATTTTTACAGCAAGTTAGTTAAAGATTTTGTTCAAAAAGTGCATTATTTAATTAATAATTATTGCTCAGTTTTACAACAACGCACTTCATATTATCATTGAGCATCTAAAACATAAAAGACATTGTCTTAAGTTTTCATAAATAAAAATAAATAAATAAAATAAAAATAAATCTCTTGGAGGTTAGGGGCTGGAAATCTTTCGTCCTGCGTACGTACTCCTAGATCTGTCACCGCTCCACCTTTGGTGCTTGCAACGTCACCATTGAGGTGCCCATCGTAAAATAAACTTACAAAATACAATTACAAAATACAAAATTAAACGACGGAATCTGGGGAAAATTCCTCAAGCACGTCTGGAAGAAATCCCTAAAGAAATCCTGGGGAAAAATCAGTCAGAATCTTGGAGGAACCCCTGATGCAGCCTCGGGAATAATTCGTGAAAGAATTGCGTCAGTTTAGTTATGAGAAATAACTTAAAAAATATCCCGGGAGGAATAAATGAAAGAATCTCAGAAGGAATTTCCAGAAAATCCTAAAGAAATTCTCAACAAAATTTTGAAGGGAACCCGGATACGACCTATGGAGGAATTCCGGAAAGGAAGGAATCCCGAGGAAAATTGTTAAAAGAAAATCGTAATGATTCCGAAAGAACGTTTTGAACATTCAGGGAGAAATCATTGAAGAAATTCCGGGAGGTATTTCCGAAGGAATTCCGTAAGGAATTCCGTAAGGAATTGCTGATTTGAACCAGGAAACATTTCTAAAGAAATCACTTTAAGAAATTCCGTTGGAAATAATGATGGAATCCTTGGGTAAAATCCCTGAGAGGATCCCGGGAGGAATCCCTGAAGAAATACTTAAATCTCTGAAAGAAGTCTGGTGTTCATGAAGGAATCTTTTGAATACTAGAAAGGATTCCGTGAGGAATTCTGAGTGGAATACCGGAGGAAATCCAGGATAATTTCTGGGACGAATTCGTAAAGGATTATCTGGAGAAATTAGAAAATGAAACCTACTTAGCATCCAAGGAGAAGTGCATGGAGAATTCTCTGGAGTAATCTCGAATATTTTCATAGATAAATCCTTATGGGAGGCCTTGTACGAAGAACAAGGTATCCGTAATATAGATTATATCAAGTTAATAAATAAATATATAATATTTAACTGGATAAAATATGTAGCTCAAAAAGCACCAAGAAGTCCTCCTGAATCCGTATTTTATCTTCTAGATTCGAATTAATTCTTAAGCTTTGACTCATCGATGATTTTTCGTACCCGAATTCAACCTAGGTCCATCTCAACTCGAATGTTACCAACCCAAGTTATGAACTTTCCGCAAACACTCACATACACTTCACTGCACTCTAGCAAGCTACACGCTGTTTGAACTGTACGAGAAAGAGGTAACATTTCAAAGAAAGTAAAAACCATTAAAAGTCCCCGCCATGATCCCAGCTCAGATCCGATACATGGCAGTGCCAGTGTTTTCCAGCACACGTGACGGCATCAGTCGTTTCGCATGTGCAGCGCGCGCGGCGCTCTACGTGTCAAAAAACGACAAAAACCTCGATATTGAACGAAAAGGTGCAAAGTAAACCGACCGACCGACCGACGTGAGAAGAAGCTCATAATTCATAATATCGATCCAGGTGGTATTAATAGACCCTGTTGATGTTATGGATGGAAATGGAGCTTTTGATGATGCTTGCGGTGCCAGCAAAAAAGGATTGGATCTCGTGCCGATGCGCGGAATATTATTAGTTCCGGCGATGATGATGAAATCCTCTGGTGGTGCGAATGAGCAATTTTAAAAACTGTATCAACAAGACCAGATTCCATTATGCAGCTGCGTACTCCTATCAACCTCATTCCAGCAGGTTCATCTTTCCTGAAGTGTGACATTGGTTCAAATTATGAACCAACTTGATTTAAATTTAAACAGCTTTTAATTAAGTTTGCTCTTCTTCGCAATTAGGCAGATTAGGTCAATTTACCCATCATCTTCAATGTGGTCGGTTGGCCTGAAGTTCTTTCGCCAGTGACACTGAAATCAATTTTGACTGGCCGCTATCCTCCGCCACAGTCACACCGTTAATCTGAAAAATCTCACTGCTCAATTAGATTACCATTCAGGATCGAGTTAAGTAAGCTCCGTTTCACTTTCCGTTGATCCAGCCGTGAAAAACTCATCATCTTGCTCTGCAGCCTCCAAGCTGTCTGTGCCCGTTCATCCTGTGCCGTAGTAGACTTCAAGTCGCCAGCCAGCCAGCCAGCCAGCCGCATGCTGTCAGGCGCTCTGTATCGTCCATTGGGGCGAAGTATCGAATCATCCCCATCGTGCTGTGCATGTCAAACGGCGAACAGCCAGCCCAACGCGATAGGACTTTTTATTGCCATCGTCACAGAGTTTTCGCGTCGCGAATGGTGATGATGACGAGGAGTGAAGAGCTGTGTTGTATTCTCTAGTCGAACCAACCAACACGGTTTGATAATTGGCTCGGGCCTCGGTATTGGGGGTAAATAGAGCTTGCAGGATCGCACACGGTTGGAATCACATTTTAATTGTTGCCCTGCGGCTACGATAGAGAGGATCTGTTCGTGAGATTAGCACAACATCGTGGCAATCGGTTGGAAGTTTTAGATTGATATCTACACGACCAATTGTAACGATGTTTGGTAGATCTAATACTAAAATTAAGGGGTTTATATGTTAAAATGTGTGACGATAAGGAAAAGTTTGAATTTGTAGCCATTTTTTTTTTTAATTCTTTTTTCACGTCATTCAAAGTACAATATTTTATATCTAAATCAGCTTGAGAACATGAAAATATAGAACTAATTTACCAAAGTTATAACCTTTTTTGTAAAATGTATATTCTTTAAGAGGCTTGTCATGACTATGATTGCAGTGCAACGGCTAAACTGAAAGTACGAATCCAAAACAAAGCCATTTCAGAGGTGTTTTTGTACGATTAGTAAAGTAAAAAATGGTACTATTTTGCACACGGGAATGACTTGTTTTCAAAATCATAACATCTATATGACACGACACAAAAAATTTGCGAAAACTCAAAAAATTTGGATAAAATCGGTTGAGAACTGTTTCCACAATCGTAGTCACCTAATCGATGATTTTGGATAAACAAGATTCCCAGATAATTGCGTAAAATAATCGCGTATCGTAAAGTAAAGGGAGTGCCGACTCAAATTGCACCAAATTGCAAAACAGTGTACAACTTTTCTGCCCATGATCGCATAGTCGACGTAGCCACCATTGACAATGTCAGCATTCACAAGCTAATATCTATCACATGACCATAATTTAGAGCAGTTTTAATCAATAAAGCACAAGATCTAACCACTAGCTAGATGTCAACGTGAAAAAAATCTTAAACTTTTCATTATTCATTGTTGAAATTTCAAAGGTGTGTTGAAAACTACAGTGGCGCTTACGTCAACTATGCGAATATGGGCAGTTTTGATTGCATGCATCAAAATGGCTGATTTTTCAACCAGCAACAGTTTATTATGTGTAGATGATGCTATCAAAATTTCATCAGAATTGGTTAAGTATTGACGGAGATATCTCCGACGCGAGAAATTTAGATTTTGTGGATCTTGTACAAACAAATAATAAAAATAACAATTATTTTACGTATATGTAACGCTTAAGTCACAAAAACTGAACCGATTGCAATAAATGTTTTCTGTAGTTGGTGTATGTATATAGAAATAATGTATAAAAATTTCATTCGATTTGGTCAAACGGATAAAAAGTTGTGGTCGTATATGTAGCCAAAATTTGCAATATGCAAAATTGTTTTATTGTATTGTGACATTCAAAGTTTTCTAACTTTGAAAGTGTTGAGCCAAAATGGCTCAAAATTGGATTGTAATCATTTTATTATACTAGGTTAACACTGTCAAATTTTATTGAGAATCGCAGCAGTATTGACAGTTGGAATAGTGCAAACGGACCTTAAAATTGTGAAGAAGTGCCCAGAATTCACTCTGGAGCGGTTTGAGTATTGAATTTTTTAAAAATAAGTATTCAACCGATTTCGATGAAAACTTCACCACTTTAATATGTATTATGTTGAAAACTTATAGTCAAATTTTCAGATGTTTTGAAACACTAATAGTAAAGTTATAGCCTGAACCATTTTCTTGTACACTCAAGATTCCAAAAATCTAATATTCTTGCGTCGGAGATATCTCCGTCAATACTTACCCGATTTTGATGAAATTTGGCTGTTCGGGCCCGTATAAAGTTGATCGTCAATATCAACTTCTTTTCTCGATCAGCCTAGATAGCTGTGTAGTGTCGGTAGCGATTGTCTCAATTGGCTAAGAATAACACTACGGACCGCCTGTTCCGGTGGTAAGAGTCCACCAACAGATGACCCCTAATTCATGGTGTGATGCGGCTTCATGCTTACCGTGCCTAGGAATGAATGGCTTGGGGGGTCTAATAAAAACCTAACCGCAAACGGAGCCTGTGTCCACAGTATGTTGCCCTTACTGCGCTAACCAGAGCAATGGTGCAGTGGACCTTGTGTTTCTCCTAGACAATCGGCTGCCCTTCTTTAGTCTCACTTGAGGCTAAATAAGGACGGGATTATGAAGATGTCGTTAATTAGTTAAAATTTTCACCTATATGGTTTCGCATTATGCGATTTACACAGTGTATTCTGTGTATTCTCGCCTTTGGCGTTTTCCAATAGATACCGATCTGGTTTTGTTGCTGCTGTTCTTTGTTGTGCTGTTGTTGCGAAGAGTTTAATCTTGCCTAGATTGGGTAGTGGCTACGGTTATGATAGCTCGGATCAATCTTCAGCATAAAAGAACAGCAACAATCAATCTTTGCAGACTTATGCAAAATGGTTCAGCCCAAGTGGCGTTGGTCCAAGAACCTTACTGCCGTATGGGGAATTTCTATCTAGGAACCTTGTGAACCCGGTGTTTGCTACTTTCAGTAAACATGAAATGGCAAACTCACGTGTCATGCCTCGAGCCTGTGTGCTTGTCAACAACGCAATAGTTGCTACACTCATCTCTGAACTAACTACCAGAAATGTATGTGCTATCACAATTGATGTATCTGTTGGAAACCTCAACAGGAAATACGTCTATTGTTCGGTTTATTTACCGCATGATGAATCATCCCCTACGGATGCTTTCAAACGCGTCATCGCATACTGTACTTCAAAAGGCCTTCCGCTAATTGATGGCAGTGATATGCTAATGCTCACCATATCATCTGGGGCAGCTCTCAGACATTAACTTGAGAGGCTCCAGTTTGATGGAGTACTTAAGTAGTACAGATCTTGCATTACTTAACATAGGCAACCGCCCAACCTTCATGGTATCTGCTGGAGAGGAAGTGTTGGACATAACGCTTTGCTCTAGTAGAATTAGTCACGAGCTGACCAATTGGCATGTGTCAGATGAAGAATCTTTATCTGACCATCGCTACATTTTTTTTGAACATTTAAATGTTACTTCGCAAACATTGCGTTTCAGGAATCCCCGGTCAACAAACTGGGATCTTTTTACTGATTTGGTTGCGGCCAAATTTCATGGATAATCACCTTCCATTGACACTCCAAGTGATTTAGATGATGCCGTTGATACTACAACGGCCTTCATCATGGAAGCTTTTGAAGAAGCATGCCCTCTACGGTCTGTGAAGATCACAAGAGGAACCCCTTGGTGGAACTCTGATCTGGCGAAACTCAGGAAACAATGTAGAAAGAGTTGGAACAGACTACGTTCGGCTGGTTCGGAGGCTTTCAGGTCGGCTCGCAAGGCCTACAGGAAAGCTCTCCGGTCTGCTAAACGATCCGGCTGGGAAAACCTTTGTACAAATGTTTCCAGTTTGAGTGAAGTCAGTCGGTCAAATAAAATCCTCTGATGAGGAAGTTCTGCAATGGCTTATTCAGCACACACTTCCCTGGATGTGTGGATATTACATCTTCGGATGAACCTGATGTCTTTTCTTGTAGTTACGATTCCCTGGCTTCGGCTCGGAGTATTGTAACTATAGAATCGATTGTATGGGCACTTAATAGCTTTTCTCCTTTCAAATCTCCTGGAGCAGATGGGATTTATCCTATTTTGCTTTAGAAGGGATTTGATCATTTCAAACATGTTTCGAAACACCTACTTGTTTGCAGTTTTGCTACAGGGTATATTCCCAAATCCTGGCGGGATATTACTGTGAAGTTTATTCCGAAAGTGGGTCGTGCGTCGTATGAAGAAGCAAAGAGTTTCAGACCTATCAGTTTGACCTCTTTTCTTCTGAAATGCTTAGAACGCATTGTCACATCTGTGATGTTCATCTGGCCAACGTGCCTCTTCATGTGAACCAACATGCCTACCAATCTGGTAAGTCCACTGTGACTCTTTTACATAAGGTTGTTGACAATATCGAGAAAGCATTCGCTCAAAAGCAATTTTGTTTGGGTGTTTTCATAGATATCGAGGGTGCCTTTGACAATGTGCCTTACGATGCCATATTGGAAGCCAAGAAGATTATTGAGGCAACTCAATAATAGCGGTTTTCCTACTTATGGTTTTGCCGACGACTACCTAACATTGTTAGTTGGTGTGCATCAGCACCCTTTTCGACCTGATGCAAAACGCCCTTCAGGTAGTTGGTGTCGCCAATATGGCCTTTCGGTTAATCCAAGTAAAACATCTATTGTTCTTTTTTACGGAAAGGCGAAACCGTAATGGCGTTCGACCTTTGCGTCTCTTTGATTCTGAAATCGATGTGACTGAACAGGTAAAGTACGTTGGAGTCATTCTTGATTCCAAGCTTTCCTGGACACCTCACATCGAGTTCAGAATCAAGAAAACTTGTGTGACCTTCGGTCAATGCCGGCGAACCTTTGGTACAACTTGGGGTCTAAAACCCAAGTATATCAAATGGATTCACACGATTGTTGTTGGCAGCCAATTAATCGTCCCATAATAAATTAAATATTTTCCATAAATAATTCGAAAATTGCCAATAAATAAATAGGGGGGGAAGCAATAATAAACTATAAAAGTTCCATAAACAATTCAAAAAGCGCATAAATAAATCAAAACTTCCCATAAATAATTGATTTTCGAGCAATAAAAAATGTCAGAATTTCCACAAATAAATCAACAATTGCAATAAAAAACTATATTTTTTCCAACAAAAAATTTCGAACATACTACATCTTAGAACTATGATAGAAAAACTGAAATTATTGTGCAAATTAACAGACAATCGCTTGCTGTCCGAACTCGCTAACGCTCGTCGGACTTTAAAAAAGGATAACATCTCTGTTCGCATTATACCGGGCAAATTCTTGGATCTGTGGATTGCCTAGAACCGAATCGACGCAATTACGGCGCATCGGCTTTCGGAAACTTCGGCGGCCTTCTGCCGCCTCAGTTCCTCAATCCTCTATGCGGCTTCGCCGCATGGCTCAACAGGTACTTTTACTTTGCTCATTATTTCGTATTTATTGCTTAGTTTTCAATTGCTTTTTTGATGTGTTTCAATTGGGAATTTTTAAATTATTTATGGAAAAATCAGATTTATTTATGGAAAATTTAAACTTTTTTGTTGGAAAAAATATAGTTTTTTATTGCAATTATTGATTTATTTGTGGAAATTCTGACATTTTTTATTGCTCGAAAATCAATTATTTATGGGAAGTTTTGAATTATTTATGCACTTTTTGATTTGTTTATGGAAATTTTATAGTTTATTATTGCTCCCACCCCTACTATTTTATTGGCAATTTCTAATTTTGTTATGGAAAATGATCACTTTTTTATGAGTCGTTTATATTTTAGCCATTGTTGTTCGTCCAATATTGGCTTATGGATGTCTTGTGTGGTGGCAAAAGGGCGAAGTGAGAACGGTCCAATCAAAATTAGGCCATCTCCAAAGGATGTACTTAATGGCGATGTCTGGAGAACTCAAACACCGCATGTTCAACTATAATCTATGAACTTCTTAAAAATGTACGAATCATTCCACAACTTATTTGGGATGTACCTGATGAACCAAACTACTCCAAGGAGCAGTACTTCAGGTCTAAACTCATAACAGTATAATAATATTAGCAGCAGAAATCGGAAACATAAGATTTCTTCATACATTTGGCCATGTTATCCCATACAAACTTCAAGCTTGTTGAGCGCCTCCTTAGGCTTAATCGATTTTGCTCAAATGAAAGTAGCTTCAGGTAGTCCAAAAGGACGTAAGACCTAGCATTTTTTATTTTTTTGTTTTTTACATATTAGTGTGGGTCATTCCATTGCTATTCCACAAAAAAACATCTAATATCGATTAACATTGCCGAAGTAATCATATATTCACCTCTAATGATTTCAGAGATACTATTTCTCAAAGAAAAAAGTTAGGGTTAGGTGTCAACCAAACTTCTTATTCATTAAGAGCATTCAATAGCAAGCAGCAAACCCAACAAATATTATTGCTGTACAATGGTAGAATAAACCGCTCTTGAGCTTGATTTTAAAAATTTTAGCTGAATAAGCTGTTATTCAGATATAATTGTTACATGGGATATTTTGTGTCTCCAATTCGAAAAGTTAGAAATGAATTTCTTATAAAAATATCCTATTCATTAATTCACCCTATTAATATCTCAAAACGGTGCAAGTGAATATTCAATGTCTTAGTCTAATCAAAGGATCTCTTTCGCTCTTTTCAGTGGTGAAAAAATAAGAATGGTATTTATTTGTTAAATGCGCTCAAATTTATTTTGAAAATTGGGTGCTTTCAAACGGCCATAGCTACGAAAATTTGATTTTAGGTATAAAAACTGTGCAGAACAAAGTATGTTCCAAAATCAACCAATCAGAATTCAACAAATTGGAAGAAAATCGTTTCTAAGAAAATTTGACCAGAAACTGAACTCCCTGGTTTAAAATTTTTGTAACACCTCATCAAGAAATTGGTCACCGTAATGACGAAGTAAAACAATAGTCGTCTCATTAATTTCCAATAAACTTCAAATTCACCAATTCTGAGATACAGTGTCGGACAAAATAATAAGACCAGCGGTCCTATTTCATACAAAATAACCAAGTTTGACGATATGGTACTCGGTTTCTAGCAGAGAAGGAAAATGTTGAAGATTGCAGTCGAGCAGACACAAACCAAAACAAATCTACTCGTGAACAACAGGGACCCGAGAATACTCGCACTTCTCTATTCGTGAGTAAACGAAGCTGGCAAGCACTCGCATGTGATTCGCGAAGCTTCGTGAGTTTTTTGCATGTTGAAAAAAAACGCATTTTAATGACTGGCAGTGCTGCTTTTCAGGAACAATGAAGCATAAAGCATTAGTTTATGTTGGATAATCACTGGATTTGCTATTATAACCACAATAAAATGCACTTCCCGCACCTCCTAGTCCTTCACGAATAAAAACTCATGAGTATTTCTGTTTTTGTTCTGCTTCTTACTCACGAAGCAGGTGGGTGCGAATAAACTCACACACTGTTTACTCTGGTAATCGTGAGTAAGCCTTGTGTTGGCTTTACACTCGCGAATTGCTTCATGATGCGAGTAATTCCATCACTAGTTTCTAGTAAACCGATTTGGCTGAAACTTTGACAGCCTATTTGGAATTACGGGAATTTTGATTTGTATTAAATTGATTGAGTTCTGTTCACTACTTTCAAAGTTACAGATATACGGTGCGACAAAATTCTAACACCAGATTTTCATGATGATTATTTGTTGTCAATTCAATAAAAATATCCCCAAGTTTAAATGGCATCCTTAATTTTAGTATTTGTTTATCAATAATCAAGTATCAGATACTCTCAAATATCCTTGGTAATGGTAATCTGAAAGTGGTCCTATTATTTTGTCGTTTTGTATATCTGTAACTTTTGATGTAGTGGACAGAACTCAATCAATTAAATACAAATCAAAATTTACGTAACTCCATGGCGGCTGTCAAAATTTCAGCTAAATTGGTTCACTAGAAACCGAGCATCAGATCGTCAAACTTGGCCATTTTGTATGAAAAATGGCTGGTGGTCTTATTGTTTTGTCCGACACTGTAGATTTGACCCAATTTTATCACGCTGTGAATTTGTCCGCCCCTGATTCTATCCTCTCTCAATTTCGTCAAATTTTTTTTTTAATTTTCTTTCTTGTTCATCTTTTTTATCCTACGACTCTAATGAGACATAGCCTATATCTTATCTCATCTTAGTACTCTATGAGCCGTGTCATTGAGCGAAAGCTTCCTTTGGCAATGAAATGTTAGTATTCATTATCCCATGTAGAGTGTGTCGTTCCAGAAAAGTTCTTAAATGAGTCAACAACACCTTAAAGTTTATCGGAGTAGTATTTCAGCACGAATTTCTTACATTCCAGTACTGGAAAAACTTGTAATTAGAATGTACAGAACGTTGCTGATTGACATATCGAGAGATGAAATTTGTGAAAAAAAATCGCATTCTGGTGGGGTTTGGAACCACGACTCTAGACTGGCGCATTAACCAACTAATCCACAAAGCAAGTAACGATTCTGCTGAATAGAAAGCCAAACTGACTCCGAATCCACACCATAAACATTCCTTTTTCACAAATCCATCTCTGTTTCGGCTTAGATGCTAATCCGAATTGTTTTTTTAAAGCTGAGACTTTACTCTCGCATTCGTCATACCTAAGAAATACATTTGTCGCAGAAGAGTCACGGCGGCGCCGGTTTTTGCTGCTCAGAAGTCACAGTGAGGCACAGTGGTTTATGCGCAACAAAAACCTGCACCGCATGCAGTCTGTTTGCTGGTGTCTAAGCCGAAAGAGAGATGTATTTGTGAATAAGGAGTGCTTATAGTGTGGCTGCCGAGTCAGTTTGGCTTTCTATTCGCAGAATCGTTACTTGTTCTGTGGGTAAGTTGGTTAAAGCACCGGTCTAGCGAATACGGAGTCGTGGGTTCAAATCCCACCAAAAAGCATTTTTTTTTCACAAATTTCTTTGCCTTCTAATGACATTCTTTGCCTTCTAAGTGCAAGTTTGTTTTAAATGCCAGTTAAAGGCAATATGTATCACTGTTACATTCTACTCCATGGAAAACTATTGACAAAAAGGGGCACAAGTTGAATATACAAATGAAAAAGTAGACACAACTGAGAGGTGCTATCATGGTATAAAAGTGGAGAAATGGACTGCAGAGAGGAAGCTCTGGCCAAATGCGAAAAAAAAAACACTTAGAAAGCATACAAAAAGGCATGATAGTGATCCTTAGAGGAATCCCAAGAAAAAAAATTTAGCAGGTTTCATGGGAAGATTGTTTGTAGAAATCCCAGGTAGAATCCATGGCGTATATCATAGAAGAATTCTGACAAGAATCCGAGGAGGATTCCCGGGTGAAATCTTTGGGAAAAGCTCAAGGTAAATCCTACATAGTATCCCGTGAGAAACCCTGGCAGAAATGTCAGGGATTCCTGAGTTCCTGAGTGAATATCTGGAAAAATCCGGGAAAAATATGTATAAAAACACAAGGAAGAATCCTTGGAAATCTTCGATGAATTTCCGGGAGTGAATTCTAGATGATTACCTGTAGGAAGTTTAGAAGAAATAATGCACCTGCCTTTAAAAATAGTTGTTGAATCACGCACCCAGCAAATAAATCTCCCCGTTGATCGTTCTGCGAATTCTTCCTGTGATTTTTCTCAGAATATTTCGAGGATTTTATCTAAGAATTCTTCTGATGATTTTCCAAGGAATGTCTTTGAAAATTCCTCGAGGACTTCCAGAAGTTACACCACAAATTTCTCGAAAATTTCACCTGGAATTCCACTACGAATTTCTCCAGTGATTTGCGATTTCGGTAAATTATTTTGATGATTTCTCTAGGAATTACTGCAATAAATTATCCAGTAACTTCCCTGGAGATTTATTCGGGAATTCCATTAGGGATTCGCTGATGGGTTCCTTCAGGGGTTTCTTAAAGGATTTCTCCAGACTATTCTCTTGGTATTCCACCAGAAATTCCTGCTTTTATTTCTCGAGAGGTTGCTTCTAGAGTTTTCTTAGGAACTCCTCCAGAGTTTCATTATTTTTTCAAGAAATCTTTCAGAAATTATTGCTGGGTTTCTCCCATGAATCCCTCGAGAGATTTCCACTGACTTTTCTAATGATTCTTCCGGATCTCTTTATGAAGTCCTTCAATCATTTAACCAGGGATTCCTACAGAGACTCCTTGATGTACTGCTCTAGTTATTTGTCTCGTCACAAATCTAGACATTCTTCTAGAAATTTCTCCACGGATCCCTCTAGAGATTCCAAGGGTCGAGGGTGGATATATAAAAATTGATATTCATGTTCTCCGAGTTTGCGATTATCTTAATTTGTTATTTTACCACTCTTGGCTTTAAACGAACACACGAATCATCAGTGCCAAAACACATAGAAAACACTTCAAGATAACAAAAAATCAAACTTCATCATTTCATCCCACTAAACAATGATGACTTTTCCGGTTTTTCTCTCCATGAAAAAAAACATGTGGGAAATTTCCAGCTCCACCAACACTTCAAAAGCCTAGAGATTCCTTTGTACTACATCGCATCGCGCCGTATCACAGCTGGGTCCACTTTTTCGCTCGGCAGGACGAAATGGATATCTTCGGTAACACAATCGTGGTCTTTTTTCCCATGCCGTTGTCGTCTGTGCGAAGCTACTGCCTATTGGATACTTGTTTCTACGCCTAGCTTCTCTAGCTTTGGTTTGCGATAATGGTGTGTTGGCTGGGGAGAAAAAAAAAGCGTGGAGAGGAGGCTCACAGGACGTAGACACATAAACAAAGATTTAATTTCATTAAAAGTGTTTTTCATCTTCCATCCGGTATGTGACTCGTGCCTGGAAGCAAACTTCCTGTTTTTTCCATTCCATCAGTTTCGTGTGATAGTGTGCTTTTATGACACACTGTAAAAAAAACTACTCCCAACTGTGACGACATTTGTTTGTTCAAACGATATCATTAAATTTTACTGTTCTTGGAAACCTTAAGCACTAGATATTAATATCTTTTCAAAGGGTGCAACTGCGTTTCTATTTTTCCTACAAGTCATTAAATGTTCCCCGGAATGGAATGTTTGCCATTCCAGCTCTATGAATGGCATCGCATTGCCACCGTCGATGGAATAGAAAGTGTCTATTTTTCCCCGTCACTTGTCGCCGTCGTCGTCCCAAAGAGCCGTATAACCTCTTCATTTTCCACTTTATTGAGCATAGGAATCCGCAAATGATGATAATGTTTTGCAAGCGTTCACTCGTCCCACTACTGGCTGCATCCTCATCGCTCGTCGTTCGCCACCACAGGAAACGATATCCCTTTGAAGGAAAACAGACGGCAACACCCCTATTTAGTGGATACGGCCGGAAAGCAGTGGTTCCAATTTTGAAAATGATTCCAAAACTAAAAATATTATATGGAATGGGGCGCAGAGAAAAAATATTAAAATTGGAAATTAGGTTTGAGTTATTATGACATCTAAAAAATATGGAAGAATACAAAAAAGAAAGCTAAGATAGAAATTGGAAGATAGAAAGAAAATAATGGAAGAAAGTTTTAAAGTAGAAGATAGAAAATCAAAGACACAAGAAATAATAGATATAAAATAGAAGATCTAGCCAGATCGTAGAAGATAGAAGATAGAGAAAATGTAGATTGAATTTAAAAGACAGAATGTTCTAATATAAGTAAAAGATCATATTTTGTTAATATTTTCGAAGCAAACAAACCACCATGCATCCAACGCCCATCCCACAAACGAGGAGGACATTACGGGGCACTTGATATGCGCGAGATTTCTTCCCTTTCGCTAGCAAAACAACCACAAAGAGACACTTCAGTTTTGTCGAGAGCTGTGCCCGAAAAAATAATCTTGGAATAGGACGACAACTCCAACCGAGGGGAAAGAGAATTATCGCCGCTGTCGTTGGAGGGTGGAAAGAATGCATAAAAATCAGCATAAAAAGCACTTTTCTATAGCGTACCAACCTACAATGAAATACGACCAACTCGAACGAAGCCGTTTGGGAAAGCTCGAGTGTGGGTGCGTTGCGTAGTGAAAGAATGTGCCGCAATAATTTTGTTTTCGGATAACAGACACGGCGAGGACGTTGAAAGCATTTCTCGAGTGGGTGGGATTCAATGGCAAAGAGAGAGAAAGACGAAGGCAACGGCTTTCACGGAGGGCGTAGGAAAAAAAGTTGCATTTCTCAGTTTTGGTTATTGCTTGTTGTCACAATAAATTTTGACTTACTGCCAAGGTAGGAGTGTACTGAGAGCTTCTCTTGAGAATTATGGAGCATAATAGGGAAAACCAACTGAAATTGAAGAATTGGTAGGAAGAGCATGAAACAAGACAAGCAAAAATGGAAGGAGAAGACACTTACTTTCCTACATTCATGCACGTGAACTTCACTTGTTTGCAAATTTAATTTCCGCTACTAGGGTTTTTATCTAATTCCCGTCTAACTAAGCACCAACGAGTATATTCTCGCACCTCGCCTAATATTTTATGGTCAATTCAGCATCAAATACTCATTTATAAATCAGCTTCCATATCATTTAATAAAATCTTGTAAAAGAACCATAATTTCCTTCAATTAATAAGATTGTATAATTATCCCTCGAATTCTGTTTTCGTCTAGTGTACGTCTATTTCGGGCACAATCTAAATGCAAATCCCGGCACACCTTCTCTTAAGTGACACTAAGGTACATAGGATGGTCATAAATTATGATCTGACCGTAGGTGTTTATTCGAAAAGTCGGTCTAATTCTTCGGAATCCAAATCAAATCATGTGTTCAAAGTATAATTGAGCAGAGACTTTTCAATTGAGATGGATGTAGCTTTAGAATATCGACCAAAGTATTCAATTAATATTTTTGCCCACCAGATCATAATACTCCATCACAGTGCAACGAAGAAATCTTTCACTGTGGTTGTGAAATGGGATGATTCGTATGTAGAAAATTCACGCACACATTTGCAACCTCCCTATGCGAAGACAACTTGTTGTTTACATTTTACAGACGGGAAAAAAGTGATTTATTTGATTTACAGAACAGCTTTTACTGCAGTGAAATCCAACTTTGAAGTGCTACAGAGCTTTTGTGGGATATTACTTGAATGTCAGTTCGATGAATGAATCTGGCGAAGTGAAATTTGAACGATGATGAAGAACTTTTCGGCTAGCTGCTACTTTGTTGAGGTTTCCATCATCATACGCAAAACGAAAAAAAAAAACAAATCGTAAGTGAGTGAAATTTAAATGTAAAATTTCATGTAATTATTCGTTTTTCTATGTTATAGAGGCGATGTCTACATCTTTTTTTTTTTTTCATCTAATGAGACAGTGACAAAGGTAAGTCGAAATATCTGTAATATTTGGCTATTTTCCGTCTGATATGACGGGAATAAGCGCATATGACGAAGTAAATTTTTACCCTATGTAGAGTATCCCACCTTTACCATCGTCCCAAATTTTATTTGCTATCGGTTTTTGGTGTCATCGACAATGGAGTTCAGCGTTGGAGTTCCAGCTGTGAGGCTCCATGAACGAACTTTTCACCGCAGGATACAGTTGATGAAGACCTGTCACCATTGATTGTTCTACACTGACACACTCCATGCCGATGAAACCGAATCAAGCAGCACAGATGTTGTGATTGAGCTGCACACTCGAATTTTGGTAGGTTAGTCGGCCTGATTGTTGTTCCATATTATTCATAAACTCACAGAAGCTGGAAAATTTTTGTTCCACCCTCCTGAGTAACATTGAATAATCAATATGATATTTCGAGTTTTTTTTCACCCACTTAACCCTTCAGCGCGCGCGCTGTTGTAAAAAGTACAACACTAGCAAAAAACCTCGCTTTTCATATATAGCACGAGCGCGGTGCAGTTTCGGTTGCTTGATGGCGCGCGTCCTGGAAGGTTAAACACAATAATATTTACCCTTGTGAATATTAGATTTTTTTTTGTGCCTCCACATATGCAAGAAAGTTTTTTTTGTGGTTTTGGAAACATCTCCTTAATACAAAAAAATCACCTATGTAAGTTCTTCATTGTTTTGTGCCCTCAAAAAAGTTACTAGCACTTTAAAAGGTTGAGAAGCTGCTTTTTTATGTATGAAAGTGTGACGTCTTCCAGAGATTCCTTCAGAAAACAAATAAAACATTCAAAGGGTACCTCCGGTCATTTCTCCTTGAATTCCTTCAGAAATTCTACCAGGGTTTCTTTCGCAACTTCCTCAACATATATCTTATAATTTGTTTTCATGTATCCCATTAAAAACAATCTTTGGAAATTCATTCAGAGAGTCCTTCAAAATTTTCGAGTAGAATTTCGGCAGAAATGTCTCCAGTATTTTTCCCACGAATACTTTTAAAAAAATCTTCCAATAATTCAATTGGATACAAGAAACTCCTCCATGTATTCCTCCAGAAATTTTGATAAGAATTCTTTTGGAAGATCTTGCATGGATTGCTTCAGAAGTTCTTCCTTGAATTTCTTCAGAAATTCTTCCAGGGATTCGATCAGAAATTGCTTTAGATATTTATTCAGCAATTTCTCCAATGAATCCTTTCGAAAGTCCTTCAAAACTTCCCGCAGAAATTCTTCCACCGGTTTTTTCAAAAAATGTTCCAAAATTCCATCATGAATTGCTCCAGCAATTCCTCCAGTTCATGAATTCTTAAAAAAAAAGACAATTGCACCGTCTTCGGCCAGAAGTTGCACAGACCGAACCTTACTAACATTAGACAACGGACAACACATATAACACCCAGAGACCCAATGGAGAATTTTCCGTTTGCCGAAAAGTTTTCCCCGACTGGAGCGGGAATCTAACCCACACTCCGAGGCTTACTATTTACCTAAACGACTGACGCCGCTAACCGCTCGGCTAAGAAGCCCACAATTCTTACAAATATTCGCTAAGCATTCATTTGAAAAAATCGTTAGGACTTACTTTTGAAATTCCTCCATGTATTCCAGAGTTTCACCAAAGATTTTTTTTTAATTGCATGGATTGCTCGATAAATTTCCTCGGAAATTTATTCAATGATTACTTCAAAAATTTATTAAGATATTCGTTCAGCCATTTTTCAAGAAATTCTTTATAAAATCCTTCAGACATGCTTCCGTTAGTCTTTCAGATAATCTTCCGAAAATTCCTTCAGGAATTCCTCCAGGGGTTCCTTTGAAAATTTCTCCAGGAATTCCCCCAGGAGTCCTGTTGAAAAATCTTCCAAGGTTTTTATAATTATTTTGCAGGAAAATTGTACCAAATTTCTCAAGAAGTTTCGAAAAATATAGAATCTTGCATGCATTGCTTCAAAGGTGCTTTTCGGGGCACTTTTAGAAGTTCGTCACGGAGATCGTTGGGGAATTTCTTTAGATATGTATTCAGTCATTTCTACGGAAATTCCTTTAGAAAATCTTCCAGAGATACCTTCAGATATCCTTCTAAGAGGTTTCCTGAAAATCTTCAGAATTTGTTTTAGAAATTCCTCCAAACATTGCTTCTGTAATTCCTTTAGAGATTCCTCAAGAAATTCCCACGGGGATTTCCTTATATCCTGTAAAGTAAACTACTTCACTTACTTCAGTAAATCCTCCTTAGTATTCCTTCAGAAAAGGAATAAAACATTCAGAGGATACCACCTGTAATACCTCCAGGAATTTATTCAAAAACTCCAACAGGGTTTTTTTCCAAAGTTTGCCTAGATATTTCTTTACAATTCTAAAAAAATAACAATTATCACCATAAAGATTACTCCAGGGATTCCTTCATAAAAAAAAATCGAGAAGAATTCCGGCAAATACCCCCAGGATTTTTGAAGTTTGCCTTAGATATCCCTTCAGAAATTTGGAAGATCTTGCATGGAATGCTTCAGAAGATCCTTCATCAACTTCTCCTAAATGCATCCAAAAAAATACTTTAGATATTTATTCAGCAATTTCTCCTGGCAATCATTTGGAAAGTCCTTAAAAAATGTCCATAGAAATTCTTTGGATCATTTCTCAGAAAATGTTCCAAACATTTCTTCAAGAATTGCTCTAGGGATTTCTCCAGAAATTCCCACAGGAAGTTCTTCGCGGATTTTTTTTGTTTTTAAAGCATTCATTTAGAAGTTTCTCCAGGGATTCCTCTGGATATTTCTGCAGGGATTTCTACAGGGATTCTTCCTTACAATCATTCGAAAGTTTCCTCAGGGATTATTTTAGAAATTCCTCTACGGATTTCTTTGGAAATTTTTGCAAGAATTGCCACAGGAATTCTTTCAAAAAATTTTCCAAGGATTCCTGCATGGATTGTTTCAGAGATATTTTTCTGGGATACTTTTAAAAATACGTCCCGGGATTTCGCGGAAAATTACTCCAGTTCTTTATTTGGGAGTTTTAACGGAAATTCCTTTACCAAATTCTTCAGAGATTCCCTCAGATATCCTTCTTGGGGTTTTTCAGAAAATTTTCCAAAAAATTTTCCATGAATTGCTTTAGGAAATTCTCCACAAATTCCCCCAGGAAGTTCTTCAGGGATTCTTAAATTATCAGAGCATTCATTTGAAAGTTTCTTCAGCAATTCCTTCACAAATCCCTCCAGGGATACCTTTCAAAATTTCGGCAGGGATTGCCACTGGAATAATTTCAAAAAATCCATAGATAATTTTCTGCATGGATTGTTTCAGTGATTTTTTTTCGGAATACTTCTAAAAATTTGACCCGGGATTTCTTTTAAAAAATCCTCTACATATTTTTTTCAAATTTTTTTACGTAAGTTCCTTTACAAAATCCGTCAGAGATTCAGAATAATTGCTTCAGAAATTCCATTCATAAATTTCAGCAATAATTTGTTTCTGAAACCTTTTATTTATTGCTTCCAAAACTGCATCATTCATTTATTTAGTTAACATCAAATTCATGATAATACTGAATCAACAATTTGCCGCCATAATACTCGATTTGCAGCTGCAGCTCTCCAACGTCGGTCACGCCCAACACTCGCCAGATCACGCTCCACCTGGTCCGCCCATCGTGCTCTCTGCGCTCCACGCCTTCTTGTACCAACCGGATGGTTAGCAAACACCAACTTTGCAGGGTTGTTGTCCGGCATTCTTGCAACATGCCCTGCCCACCGTATCCTTCCGGCTTTGGCTACCTTCTGGATGCTGGGTTCGCCATAAAGTGCAGCGAGCTCGTGGTTCATCCTTCTCCGCCACACACCGTTCTCCTGCACGCCGCCGAAGATCGTCCTTAGCACCCGTCGCTCGAAAACTCCGAGTGCTTGCATGTCCTCCTCGAGCATCGTCCACGTCTCGTGCCCGTAGAGAACCACCGGTCTTATTAACGTCTTGTACATGGTACATTTGGTGCGGGGGTGAATCTTTTTTGACCGCAGTTTCTTCTGGAGCCCATAATAGGCACGACTTCCACTGATGATGCGCCTTCGTATTTCACGGCTCACGTTATTTTCAGCCGTTAGCAAGGAACCGAGGTAGACGAATTCTTCTACCACCTCGAAAGTATCCCCGTCTATCGTAACATTGCTGCCAAGGCTTGTCCTGTCTCGCTCAGTCCCACCTACCAGCATGTACTTTGTCTTAGCCGCATTCACCACCAGTCCGACCTTTGCTGCTTCACGTTTCAGGCGGGTGTACTGTTCTGCCACCGTTCCAAATGTCCTAGCAATAATATCCATGTCATCCGCAAAACATACAAATTGGCTGGATTTCGTGAAGATCGTACCCCGGCTGTTGAGCCCGGCTCGTCGCATAACACCTTCCAGGGCGATGTTGAATAGTAGGCAGGAAAGTCCATCACCTTGTCGTAGTCCCCGTCGAGATTCAAATGAACTGGATAGTTCACCCGAAATCCTTACGCTGTTCTGCACACCGTCCATCGTTGCTCTTATCAGTCTAGTCAGCTTCCCGGGAAAGCTGTTCTCGTCCATAATTTTCCATAGCTCTGTGCGGTCGATACTGTCGTATGCCGCTTTGAAGTCGATGAACAGGTGATGCGTTGGGACCTGGTATTCACGGCATTTCTGGAGGATTTGCCGTACGGTGAAGATCTGGTCCGTTGTCGACCGGCCGTCGATGAAACCGGCTTGGTAACTTCCCACGAACTCATTTACTTTAGGTGAAAGACGACGGAAGATGATCTGGGATAGCACTTTGTAGGCGGCATTCAAAATGGTGATCGCTCGAAAGTTCTCACACATTAACTTGTCGCCTTTCTTGTGGATGGGACAGATTATCCCTTCCTTCCACTCCTCCGGTAGCTGTTCGGTTTCCCAGATCTTGACTACTAACTGGTGCAGACAGGTGGCCAACTTTTCCGGGCCCATCTTGATGAGTTCCGCTGCGATACCGTCCTTACCAGCCGCTTTGTTGTTTTTGAGCTGGTGGATGGCATCCTTAACTTCCCTCAGCGTGGGAGTTGGTTCGTTCCCGTCCTCTGCTGCACCAACATAGTCATTTCCTCCGCTGCCTTGGTCCTCCGTGCCTACATTCTCTTCGCCATTCAGGTGCTCGTCGAAGTGCTGCTTCCACCTTTCGATCACCTCACGTTTGTCCGTCAGGAGGCTCCCGTCCTTATCCCTGCAGATTTCGGCTTGCGGCACGTAGCCTTTGCGGGATGCGTTGAGCTTCTGGTAGAACTTGCGTGTTTCCTGTGAACGGCACAGCAGTTCCATTTCCTCGCACTCCGCTTCTTCCAGGCGGCGCTTTTTCTCCCGGAAGAGACGGGTCTGCTGCTTCCGCTTCTGTCTGTATCGCTCCACATTCTGTCGGGTTCCATGCTGCAGCATTACCGCCCGCGCTGCATCCTTCTCCTCCAGAACCGCTCTGCACTCCTCGTCGAACCAATCGTTTCGTCGACTCCGTTCTACGTACCCGATAGTGCTCTCAGCTGCGTTGTTGATGGCTGCTTTGATTGTACTCCAGCAGTCCTCTAGAGGGGCCACATCGAGCACACCCTCGTCCGGCAACGCTGCCTCGAGATTCTGCGCGTATGCGGTGGCGACATTCGGTTGCTTCAGTCGCTCTAGATCGTACCGGGGCGGCCGCCGGTAATGTACGTTGTTAATAACGGAGAGTTTTGGGCGCAGTTTAACCATCACCAGGTAGTGATCGGAGTCGATATTAGCGCCACGATAGGTCCTGACGTCGATAATGTCGGAGAAGTGCCGTCCATCAATCAGAACGTGGTCGATTTGCGATTCCGTTTGTTGTGGTGATCTCCAGGTGTAACGATACGGGAGGCTGTGCTGGAAGAAGGTGCTACGAATGGCCATGTTCTTGGAGGCGGCGAAATCGATGAGGCGTAGGCCATTTTCGTTCGTCAGCTGGTGGGCGCTGAACTTTCCAATCGTCGGTCTGAATTCCTCCTCCTGGCCTACCTGAGCGTTTAGATCCCCTATGATGATCTTGACGTCGTGGTTTGGGCAGCGGTCGTACTCGCGTTCGAGCTGCGCGTAAAATGCGTCTTTGTCATCATCAGTGCTTCCGGAGTGAGGGCTGTGCACGTTTATTATGCTTATGTTGAAGAATCGGCCCTTGATCCTCAACCTGCACATTCTTTCGTCGATCGGCCACCAACCGATCACGCGCCTCTGCATGTCGCCCATCACTATAAAAGCTGTTCCCAGCTCACGTGTGTTGCCGCAACTCTGGTAGATGGTATGATTACCTCTAAACGTTCGCACCATAGATCCTGTCCAACACACCTCCTGCAGCGCTACGATTCCGAACCCGCGGTCCTTCAGTATATCGGCGAGTATGCGGGTGCTCCCGATGAAGTTGAGAGATCTGCAGTTCCACGTACCGAGCTTCCAATCGCAAGTCCCTTTTCGTCGCTGTGGTCGTCGCCATTGGTATCGGTTCGCATTCTTCTCTTGTTGATTTTCCGGTGCTAGTCTTTTTTACGGCTGGCTCGCAGGGCCTGACACCAACCCACTAACCCAGGGAGCTGGGCTTACCTTCCCGGAAGCTACGGGTTCTGCATTGGCATTTCCTCCAACTACAGTGCTAAATAGCTAGGCTCGAGCGCCAGTCTTCGCCGGGGGTGGTGTTTTTAATGGGCGCCCAGGAGATAATATTTTACCTGAGCTTCCACCCCCAACTGCATCATGTATTCCTTAACAAAATATTTCAGCAATTCTTTGAGAAAATCCTCTTGGGATCCGTTTATCCTTCCGAAGATTTCTTCAGAAATTTCACCAGAGATTTCTTTAGAGACTCTTTCAAAGATTTTTTTGGAAATTTCTCCATCGGTTTTTGTCCGAAATTCTTCTAGGGGTTCAAGAATTTTTCCAGGGATTCCATTGGAAATTCTCAAAGCAATATCTCCAGGAATTTCTTCAAGGATTTCTTCCGAGTATTTTGCATGATTTCTGTGTACGACAAGTGAGGTTTTTTTTGGTAGTGTTGTACAACAGCGCGTGTTACAACAGCGCGCGTCCTTAAGGGTTAAACATCGAAATCAGAGCAGTTTTTCCGTGAATTTCTTATGAGACTGATCTAGCCGCACAAGTTTCAACATATTTTCAAGCTCAGCTTCTGAAATGAGCTGTGATTGTAGCTGTAGGTGATAGCTAAGTCAAAACGACATCTTCAGCATTTCTTAAGAAACTCCTGCAAGAAATCACTTGAAAATACCTCCAAAATACCACTAAATGCTTCTCTAGGGATCCTTGCTGGACTTTCTTCGGATATTTTTCAATATTCTAAGGATTTCTGCACGAATTTCAGAAATTGTTTGGTGTTTTTTGCAGATATTTCTGTAGGGACTCTTTTAACTAATCGTCCAAAAATTCCTTCAGAAATATGACTCTTTTTTAAAAATGCTCCATTGCTCCTTCATAAATATATCCTGGGACTACCTCAGAGGTTCTTCAGAGCTCTTTAATTAATTTCTTTAGAATGTTTTCAGAAGTTCTTGCAAAACAATATTTTTTAAAATTGAGCCTGTTCCTCTTTTGTTCGCAAATAGTGAAAGTTATCACACAGAGTATAAATGATAATGAACGTAACATTCTAATCATAGCCTGCCACTCGTTTATTTTTATGAAAAATTGTCTGACGGGTAGTTTTAAGCGTTTCAGTCTTTTTAGGGGTCGGAAACAACTATATGTTTTCTACTTCCAACGTTTCGATTCCCTGAGGAAGATCCTATAAGAATCGAAACGTTAAAAGTAGATAACATATAGTTGTTTTTGTCTTTAAAACAATATAGTGAGAAATTGTCACAAAATCTTAGAGTTATGATGAGTACGAGTTGTACCCCAGGGCTCTCAACATGTTTTTTTTTCAGATTGAGACGGTCAAGAGCATTTTTATAATCAATGAACACTAGGTTGAGAGACTCCAACCTTCATTGAGTTCCTCCAGAATGATATGGAGAGTAGCAGCATGATTCACAAAGAAGAGACTCAATGAACTTTTCTAAAAATGGTCAAATAGCTGTAACTTTTCGAAAAGTGCATAAAAATCTAAAATTTTTACTATGAGTTGTTCAACTAGTTGTGTATCAATGGCCCAATTTTGGGAGAGATCGGGCTATTCTACATGAAGTGAGAAAGATTGTAGAAAAAGTCATAATTATCCGATAGCCAACTTTGAATTGTTATATCTCCGGATTCAATGTACCAAAAGCAATGAAATTTCAAGCGTTCATGACTTATATGATTTGCTTTGAAAAACTTTTGACATAACCTAAAATTGTTAACACGGAAGAAAATTATAGCGTATAGATTATTTTTCTAATATATCACCAAATTATCTTGTGGAGCGGACCTGGTGTGATGGTTAGAACACTTGACTATCACGCCGAGGACCTGGGATCGAATCCCACTCCCGACAAACTCGCAAAATGTGAGTTCTTCCTTCGGAAGGGAAGTAAAGCGTGTGTCCCGAGATGAACTAGCCTAGGGCTAAAATCTCGTTAATACAGATAAAAAAAAGAAAAAAAAAACAAATTATCTAAAATTTCAACATCACTTCAAAATTTGGGATAGTAATTATAGTTTATTTGAATTCCCTGTAATTGACTTCAATATGAATATGTTTTGAAAGAACGTAACAAAATAACCGACAATAAATTGAAAAAGTAATGGGAAGCATATTAAAATTAGACCATCCTAAAATAATTGAAATCGCTGTAACTTTCTTTCTTATTTATAATTATAAGTCTAGTCATTTTTTTTTCAAAGCTCATTATATGAGTCATAAATGCTTAAAATTTCATTGCAATCGGTTTATTGAATCCGGAGATATAACAGTTCAAAGTTGGCTATCAGATAATTATGACTTTTTCTAGAATCTTTCCTAACTTAATACAGAATAGCTTGATCGTTCTCAAATTTTGACCACTTTTCGACAAGTTACAGCTATTTGACCATTTTTTGAAAAGTGAAAATTTTGCCTGTCCCTATCATTTTGTCTATCCCCTGTAGATTCCACAGTTATGATATACAGATTATGAAAGTTAATCACCATGTATCAATGCCGTCATATTTCGTCAAATCTATCGCCAAAATATAACGTTCTCACCGTCGTCAACACGATGAAATGTTCTATTTAGTACCTTTAAATAGCCAGGCAGTAACTTTCTTGGAAGAAGCATCATCCGACAAAATAATGAATGAACTTTCCTACTACGAAAGGAAAGGTGAAAGAAATAATTTCGGAGAAAATAAGCACTCGCAGGCCATTATTGCGTAGGACATTTTCTCCCTGCAAATAGCAGTCATTCGAGCAGCCAGATAGCAGCCATTGATTCCTACTACGAAAGGAAAGGTGAAAGAAATAACTTCGAAGAAAATAAACACTCGCAAACCGGTAAGCAGAGATGGCATACACCTCAGAGCGCTAAGTGAGAAGATAAAAAAATACACATTACACACAGCCTGCATGATGAGAAAGAGTGCGTGTAAAGAATAATCTTCTGCGTGGTCCGACTGCACACGCTCGGCATCGTTGTCGCATCGCGCACGACGGTGAGCGCAGGAAAGCAAGAGAAAGTACAGTCCAACACACAGCTCACATCACAGCGCTGCGCTACTCTGTACTGCCGAGAGCCTGCAACTTGCAGCGCAGTCAGCGCAGATGTGTAGCACATTCCAAGAAATGAGCAAAGCTCACGCAGAAGAAGTTTGAGCTCTGCGACGTCGCGCGCAGCCGGTGTGGCAACTTACACATTCGCACTCTCACGCAAAGTTTTGCGGCTGAGCGATGTGTGTTTGTTGCCGGTCCACATTCGTAGCAAAAGAGAGCGGCGCTCATTTTATTGAAGATGTGTACGCAGAGCTGTTTATCAGTGTATCTATGCCATCTCTGCCGGTAAGGCGTGGGACATTGTCTTCCTGCGAAAAGTAGCCACTCTGATATTGTCTCACAATTTCCGAATGGCCGTTCGTGATCAATTATTATCAGCGCAAAACTTTTGGACCCATAATTGATGTCGCCAAGCTCTCGGGCCAAAAGTTAGAGACAAACTTGTCTCGAAAAGCCTGCGACGACAAAACAAGTTATAACAACTTATAAACAGGCGAAAAATTTCACTTCCACATCTTGTTGGTTCGCTTGTCTCCGAAATTATTTGATTTCCGATCCATCTGCGATTTGTCGCCGCTCCAATGTTGCTGTCTTGACAGATTGTCCACCCAACTTGATGCTAATTGAGTTTAACGTGTTGTTTTTTTTTCTCTCTCTCTGTTTCTTTCGCAGATTATCATCTTCAGGCAGTTTTCCGGAATTTTGCGTTGAACACTTTAAGGTAAGTTAGAAAAAAACCCTTATTAATCTACCTAGCGGTGATTGCGCCTTTCTCGTGCCTTCGAAAACCCATTTCAACAAATTTCAAGTGATATGTTGATGAATATCAAGCTTTCATACGTTTAACCCTCCTAAGATGTTAGGATTTTCGCACCACGATGGCGTCGTGTATGTTCAGCGTGCATGTCTGGGCCATATTGACCCCAACATTGAAACTAATCGTCAATATAACAGTGCCGGGCCGACTCAAGACGCAAGAGACTCTCCGGCAATCCCAGGGTCGGCTAGCTACTGGGTAATCAAGGGCTTTTTCGCGATACAAAAACTAATAACACGGAACTTTCACTTTACTTGTGCATTTTATTAAAACCCTATATTGTGGCGTGTGCGTGTTGTTCTGTGTATAAAATCTGTGTTAATTTGTTAAGTGTTTCCTATTCTATAGTCTGTACCGCTGCTGCTTGATGATGGTGGGTTCAGTGGCCGACACAGCGACTCCAGTCGAGCTGTGCGGCCGGAAATCTCGCCGGATGGCAAGGCGAGCGGGGCCGGTACTCGGCCGACGAGACCAGCGGGCGTTGCTGGGGGGGGGGGGGATCAGAGGCGTCTTCCCTCGTGGGCGCTATCGACCGACCGTGGCATGGCCACCTTGGGAAGTCGAGAGGGGAAAGCTCCTTGGTAATTAGGGCCTTCGGCCCGAGCTGTACGTCCTCCTATGAGGACTGAGGTTCCTTGACGGTTAGGCGCGGGAACCGTTCCCGGTTCCACGGGCCGAGCCGTGTGCTGGACGGAGACCTATTTTAGGTCCAACAAAAGAGGTCCTGAGCGGTATCTTCCCCAAAGATTCCTCTAGCAACCGCTAGTAAAAGGGGGGGGGGGGTTCACTGGTTCAACCACTGCACTATTTAAGTAACACGTCTTAAGCACACGGACGCCTGATTTTTCTCCCTTTCCCGTCATTCGCTATTTCGTCGCCGCTAATTTTTACAGCCATGTTACATTCTTGGTAGCGACAACACAATTACAGCGGTACTTGACCCTTTCACTTCTGTGGTAATTTCCTACTGTTTTTACACAAGAAACGTGAAGGGTCCGACAAACAACACATAATAAAAAACAAAAATCTACAATCTTGTAACCAAACGGTTACACTATCCACCACCCCGATGAAAAAAATGCGAAAGCACGAAGAGATTTTGCAATTTTTTTTTTCAATCTACTCTCTCAGGTCATCTTCGGCCGCCATCGGTTCGTGGATGTACAACAAACATTTAAAAATATTTACAAAACTTGAAACGACAAATTAAAAATCTACTAACTACTATCGCGCGATATCATAATTAAACTTTACAACAAATTAAAAATATAAATAATAAAACATGCTAAAATAATACTTCCGTACGTTCACAATAAACATTTTAAAATCGGAAAACGAAATAAATTAAAACATGCAAAATAAATATGTACACAACATTTAAAAAAATCTTATAAAATATCCCGAATTATGGGTAGACAACTCTATTTACACGTTGCGCAACGAAAAACAATTTTACAACCCTATTTACAAATATTTACAACACATAGATCACATTCGATCAGCACGGCCGAATCCCCAGGCGGGATTGATTCGCCGGCGGGCAAACTGTTTGACACAACAGTGACAGTGACAGTTTGCGAAACGTCATGAGTCTGTCAAAGTGGACTGACACAGCATCTCTATTGTTCGTTATGTTTATGTTTATGCTGTGCAGTCGTAAATAATTTTCGAAGTGAAAAGTGAATAAAGTGGCCTTTTTCGACGAGAATGTATA
The DNA here is from genome assembly GCF_035046485.1 of Aedes albopictus. Classification (NCBI taxonomy): domain Eukaryota; kingdom Metazoa; phylum Arthropoda; class Insecta; order Diptera; family Culicidae; genus Aedes; species Aedes albopictus. Next base: position 17,963,575 of record NC_085137.1, read on the forward strand.
GGTAAGTAGTACGTACGATAATACAACATACCGAAGACTAATCTTCGTATGTATTTTTGTCTTTTAGGTGAATGAAATCTTTCATTCAGGGTTATTGGCCAATGCGACGACAATCTTTGCCCAGAAAGATTGGTCCATTGCCAACCCATAATGTCCCGGGACACCGTGATGACGTCTTGGCGCTGCAAAACGTAATCAGGTAAGTAAACAGTGTACACAATAAAATTATCAATCATCTCAGCGTGATTGAAATTTACTTATAGATTTGGCCAAAAATCGCAAATTGGGCGATCCTCTCCCAACATCTCCGCAGGTGGAGAAGACGAGGGTTGTTTCTGGTTACCCCTCACATCCTCCTCCGCGCCTGCCAGTGTTGATCAGGATCCCCGTAATTAAATCAAGGTAAGTTGGATCTAATTTCCACGCATGCTAGCCTTTCGTTACGACCGATCGGAGTCTTTCATCCGTCGGTCCGACTAATCTATGACTAACAGCTAACGATTCTCACAACAACTAACACAATCGACTAACAATTCCATAGTCCTTCGATGTAATTAAATTGTTAACATTCTTGGTTTCTCTTTCTTTCCAGATCCACTTTCAGCGGTGTTCACCATCAGACGATCGGGGACACAACTCGTTATTCCCGCGCACCGTTGGATCACCGGCAAACTGCCGAAAAGTGGAATTTAAAAAGAAAAGATAAATAAATGATTTATAAAAATTTAATTCGGAGTTGTTTTATCTTCTTTCTATTGAATGAAAATCTTTTCTGGTGGGTTCCAGGCAAGGTTCCAGGTGTGCGTCCGGAACTGGGATTTTTCGTTGAAGAGTAGGTTTCCAATATCGAAGTAGGTTCGCTGCACAGTTCTTTGGCCGTAGGTTCCGCTCGAAGATTTAGGTTGGCCTTTTTCCGGATCTTGAACGATCGGGTCTGCTTTCGTAGGGATTCGGGGTTCGAAGTTTGTGAATTTGAAGAATGGAAAGCTTCACCAGGTAAGTCTCGGGGAATTTTAGAAGATTGAAGCACCGACTTACTGGTGTCAAAATCGGGAGTGAAATAACCAGAAGAGTAGCGTGACACTGGGCTCCTTTTCGTACCCTTTACTACCTGAAGCAGGTCTTCCGAATCAGATTCGGGCTCGCTGAAGGACATTTCATTATCATCGGAATCGGAACTAGGTATGATCAACTCGATCTCTTCCTCTGGTTCTGATTCCGGCGCCCTGTATTCGCATGTCGCGCTGGGGGGCAAATAGCGAGAATTTACATCGCATGTGACGATGTTCATGTCACGCATAAACACGTAAATGATTCTTTTAATTTTTATGACGTCTGCTGGCATCATCACCCCCGAAGTCCTTTGCTCCCGTATGGTATGCAAAGTCTCTTCGAGGTCCAGCTCTAACTCCTCTAGCGGGTAGTTAGGATGCGTCGAGAGCAACGGACGAGGCATTTCAAACCATTCCTCTAAGTCCGACTCGTCCGCATCGTACGTCGACGGCTGCCAATTGATTGGATAATAATTGGCTTCAGCCTTTGCTCGTCGCTTACGAGTCATTGTATATGAGAATCGGAGATGTGTGTTGTGGATAAAAATAAAATCATAAAACAATGGGACGGATCATAACAAACATGTTAAAAGAAATTGTGCGCATGGGTTGTCAATGTGATTTTGCATAAACAGTGAAGTTCAATTATGATAATGGACATACAACATAAAATCGAAACGCGAAAAACAACATTTGCCAACATCGACGAATTTTTAAACGGGGAAAACGACAATCAAAAGCAAATGTGTCCTATATGTGTTCAGGACCTCTTTTGAAGCAAAAGCTTCGTCTTATCACAGATTTCGCAAGTGAGTGAAGATAGTGCGTAAGGGGCGAGACATACGTGCAAGCACGTATCCCTGCCACCTCCCGTCGGCAAAATCGTTAGATTTTTGTACACTACTTCGGTCCCTTGATTACCTTTCGCGGACTTTTGGCTGGGTGCCAAGTGAAACTTATCGACAATTTGTCAGTGCCGGGCCAACTCAGGATGCAAGAGACTCTCCGGCAATCCCAGGGTCGGCTAGCTACTGGGTAATCAAGGGCTTTTCGCGATACAAAAACTAATAACACGGAACTTTCACTTTACTTGTGCATTTTATTAAAACCCTATATTGTGGCGTGTGCGTGTTGTTCTGTGTATAAAATCTGTGTTAATTTGTTAAGTGTTTCCTATTCTATAGTCTGTACCGCTGCTGCTTGATGATGGTGGGTTCAGTGGCCGACACAGCGACTCCAGTCGAGCTGTGCGGCCGGAAATCTCGCCGGATGGCAAGGCGAGCGGGGCCGGTACTCGGCCGACGAGACCAGCGGGCGTTGCTGGGGGGGGGGGGGGGATCAGAGGCGTCTTCCCTCGTGGGCGCTATCGACCGACCGTGGCATGGCCACCTTGGGAAGTCGAGAGGGGAAAGCTCCTTGGTAATTAGGGCCTTCGGCCCGAGCTGTACGTCCTCCTATGAGGACTGAGGTTCCTTGACGGTTAGGCGCGGGAACCGTTCCCGGTTCCACGGGCCGAGCCGTGTGCTGGACGGAGACCTATTTTAGGTCCAACAAAAGAGGTCCTGAGCGGTATCTTCCCCAAAGATTCCTCTAGCAACCGCTAGTAAAAGGGGGGGGGGGTTCACTGGTTCAACCACTGCACTATTTAAGTAACACGTCTTAAGCACACGGACGCCTGATTTTTCTCCCTTTCCCGTCATTCGCTATTTCGTCGCCGCTAATTTTTACAGCCATGTTACATTCTTGGTAGCGACAACACAATTACAGCGGTACTTGACCCTTTCACTTCTGTGGTAATTTCCTACTGTTTTTACACAAGAAACGTGAAGGGTCCGACAAACAACACATAATAAAAAACAAAAATCTACAATCTTGTAACCAAACGGTTACAACATCCAAAAAATCCATTTCATGGCACCAGACATCATATCGTTTATATGGCTTTTGATGTTTACCCCCGCTTGAGAAAGCCGCAATCTTAAATTTTGAGCTGCCACTTTGGATTTAAGTCCGCCATCTTTGAAATTCTGGTCACCATTTATGGGCTCCAGATTTCTTCCCATATACCCGTATTGAAAGGTTTTAAGAGCCTAAAACTCCAATAAACAGCTTCCATCTAGGATATTGAATAATCTGGTAGGCCCTACTCCATCAAACAGACATCAACTTGAACTTTGAGCCATAATTTTGGGTATTAAACCACCATCTTGGATTTTAGACAGCCATCTTGTATATTCTGGTCACCATTTTTGGAGTCCAGGCATCTTCCCCATACCAAATATACCCATATTGCATAGTTTTAGGGCCTAAAACTCCATTAAACAGACGCCATCTTGAATTTTTACCCGCCATCTTGGATTTAAGACCCCCATCTTGAATATTCTGGTCACCATTTTTAAACTCCAGACATCTTCCTCATACCAAATATACCCATACTGCATGATTTGCCATCTTGAATTTTAGGCCGACATCGTGAAATTTCTGGTCTTCAGTGTTGATTTCCGCACAAAATTCGTCAACCCTGCCAAATGTTACAAACATCGCCGCAGATTGATGTGTCGCATGATGGGGTTTGGTCCAGTTTTATATACGGTCAGTTCTACCGGTGCTGGTCCGGATCACTGAAATGGCCATAGCTCCGGAACGCCTTGACCGATCCGGACCATTTTTAATAGCAAACAATGCGGTAAAATTCCGGTTCGATTCGAGCTATAATCCGAAAAATCGGCCAATGGGAAGTGCCTTAAAAGTGAGTGAACTCTTTTTGCGCACAGACATACATACATACACACATACAGACACCATCTCAATTCGTCGAACTGAGTTGATTGGTATATGTGACTTGACCCTCCGAGCCTTCTATCAAAAATTCGTTTTTTGAGTGAACATGTAGCCTTTCAGTACACTTTGGTGTACGAGAAAGGCAAAAAATACAGAAAAAAAAATAAACAATCAATGTTCTAATCGAAATGTTTTATTTTATTTACTAAATTTAAGAATTATGATGAATGCGGCCTATAACTAGAATGCTGTTTTTACTTCTACTTTATCGACAGCAGAACGAGTAAAAAATTGTCAAAAACAGTCAAATTGAAGTTATGAGCTATAGCTTAAACTTGGCCTCAGGTTGAGGCATGTTCTGGGAAACCCTCGGAAATCCTTGTGTCAAATTCAACCCTCATCTAAAATTATCTGTCATGTTTTATAACATGTGTTCGAAGATTATGACGCTGGCATTGACGGTTATGATCCCATATGTTTCACACACACATCCACGAGGCCGGCTGTCTATCGTCTTTCCAACCCGATGCACGGAGTGATAGTGAAATGTACCTACCGCGAACGCCTCCAAGGGACGTCCTTCCGACGACAACCGAGTTGTTGATGTTACGTGGTACCAGTGGATCAACAACCAAGTAGTCAACAACGCCCGAACAGCCGCCCCAAAGCTGCCACAGCCACATCGAATGAATGTTTATCGAAAGCGAAAATCGAACTCGGATCGACATTGCGACAGTTAATGGAACATCAGGGTAGCCTCTCCGGGCGTGGCGGCGATGGCTTCACCGGAAACATCATCGTCGTAGGTTGCTTTGCTCGCGGTCCCGGTATGATGATGATGATGCTATGGCACTCTCTCACTACTGGAACGACCGACTGTGGTGAGGACCGAGGTGATAGAGGTCGATATTTTCGTGACTAATAGAATATTACGGACTGATGGTGAGGGCTGATGGGGTGGAGGAACAGCTGGTTACAGTCAGACAGAACCAGACAGGCCCAGAGACCATCCAGCCAGCAGTGCCAGCGCCGCCCTCTGACTACGTGTGGGAATTGAAATCCAGCGGCAAAGGTTACCGCTTGATTCGCTTGAGCCAAGGACTTCGAAACATGACGAACATAATTGGGGCAAGGTTGTCTGATAGATTGAAGTGCGGCGGAATGGGCTTGAGCTTTTTAGGTTTGTTGGTTCATGGTGGGTGTCGTGGATTGGTGGTGACTGTATCCTTCGGAGGAATCCATTGCCACTCAAATGTCATGCATTAATAATTCAACTTCGGCGAAAATCTCCATAAATTTGTTTGCTTCCAGATCGAAAGAGTTTCCTGGAGTTTCCTCAGTGCAAACAGTAGTGTGGGCGTCAAAGCTGAAGGATGTTGGATGTAAACATGTAGGTTTGTGACCAAAGGCTATCATCTAACCTCAATTCAACTTGAATAGCGGGGAAGGTATCTTCTTGAAGATGTTCTTATTTCTAATACATATTGCTTTCACAAGTGCCTTAAGGTTGGGAAAGAAGTTGCTTTTGGTAATGTTTACCTGAGAAGTAAGAATTATCTTCTTCTTGATGTAACGTCCTAACTGGGACAAAGCCAGCTTTCCAGTTTGGTTTTGTATGAACACTTCCACAGTTATTAACTGAGAGCTTTCTCTGCCAATGATTATTTTTACATTCGGTATGTGATTTACCAATTATTGCACGGCTTAAAACTCGCAACTGTTGCACACCTCATAAAAAAGCATGGAGTGTGCAATTATTGGCAAGTTTTGAGCCTTGCAACAATTGAATAATGGCCCTAAATCGTGTGGAAGATACGAAGATACTCTATACCCGAAGGAATCTAGGAAATTTCTATTACGGATCTGAATGTCAAATTTCAAACTACACAGAGGAATCCCTTCTTTGACCACCAATCCGATGGTAAACTAACTTATTCTGAATTTATGCACAAGGTGGTGCTAGTTCGTTCTTAAAGTTAGGAACTGCTGTATCCCGAGATTTAGACTACATACAAGAATGTCATCTTTAGCCTAATTGACCAGAAGAGAGTAAAAAGTGATAGTTCGGGCTCAACGGTCGTAAAAATTGCGGGTGCTGACATGTGTGTGGGTTCCAGGTTCTCTTATGTCCGCGTTCGATTAGGAGTACACCATCACTGGAGCCAAAGATGGAATTTTGTCGATGAGTTCGTTCCATATTAAAACAACTATTTGATGATTTATAATATGAAACCATTCAAGTGTTGAACCAAGCGCTGCCTACAAGGTACCCTCTCAAATTTTATGCCGCCGTCTATCACCGATTGCAAGAGAGTTCGTGGGGCAATATCAGGCTGGATTCATGGGTGAACGCGCTACAACGGACCAGATGTTCGCCATCCGCCAGGTGTTGCAGAAATGCCGCGAATACAACGTGACCACACATCACTTGTTCATCGATTTGAAATCGGCGTATGATACAATCGATCGAGAACAGCTATGGCAGATTATGTACGAATACGGATTCCCGGATAAACTGATACGATTGATCAAGGCGACGATGGATCGAGTGATGTGCGTAGTTCGAGTATCAGGGACACTCTCGAGTCCCTTCGAATCTCGCAGAGGGTTACGGCAAGGTGATGGTCTTTCGTGCTTGCTGTTCGACATTGCTTTAGAGGGTGTAATTAGGAGAGCGGGGATAAACACGAGTGGAACGATTTTCACGAAGTCCGTTCAGCTGCTTGGTTTCGCTGATGATATTGATATTATTGCTCGTAAATTTGAGACGATGGCGGAAACGTACATCCGACTAAAGAGTGAAGCCAGACGAATCGGATCAGTCATTAATGAGTCGAAGACAAAGTACATGATGGCAAAGGGCTCCAGGTAGGAATCAGCGCGCCCGCCACCCCGAATTTATATCGACGGTGATGAAATCGAGGCGGTTGAAGAATTCGTGTACTTGGGCTCACTGGTGACCGCCGACAATGACACCAGCAGAGAAATTCAGAGGCGCATTGTTGCAGGAAATCGTGCTTACTTTGGACTCCGCAGAACTCTACGATCGAATAAAGTTCGCCGTAACACGAAGTTAACTATCTACAAAACGCTGATTAGACCGGTAGTCCTCTATGGGCACGAAACATGGACCCTACGTGCAGAGTACCAACGCGCCCTTGGAGTTTTCGAACGGAAGGTGTTGCGTATCATCTACGGCGGAGTGCAGATGGAAGACGGGACTTGGAGAAGGCAAATGAACCACGAGCTGCATCAACTGCTGAGAGAATCAACCATCGTCCACACCGCGAAAATCGGGAGGCAACGGTGGACGGGTCACGTCATCAGGATGTCGGATAGCAACCCGACTAAAATGGTTCTCGAGAGTCATCCGACCGGTACAAGAAGACGTGGTGCGCAGCGATCTAGGTGGGTTGACCAAGTGGAGAACGATCTACGGACCCTACGCAGAGTGCGGAACTGGAGACAAACAGCCATGGACCGAGAGGAATGGAGACGGCTACTATGTACAGCAGAGGCGATCCCGGTCGTAGCCTGATCGGTAAGGTAAGTAAGTGTTGAACCAACAAGTGCTGAAGGGCAGTGATGGAAAACAGTGAGGAATGCAGCTGAGTAGACACAAACGCAAAGCTATCCTACGGACTTATCCACCGATGAACCGAATTCATCGCGGTCCGAGAATTTTGACACTAGAGCGGGGTCTGTTCCAATCAGAATCGTCCAATTCTGATTGGAAACGGCCCCGCTCTAGTGTCAAAATTCTCAGACCGCGATGAATTCGGTTCATCGGTGGATAAGTCCACTCGTGAACAACAGAAGCCAGAATATATTCGCACTTCCTTCACTCGCGAGCTAACGAAGCTGGTCGCACTCGTGAGTGATTCGCGAAGCAGCTCTGAACATTTTTCAATTTTGTGGAAAAACGAATTTACACGGCCGATAGATTAACTTTTCAGGAACAATAAAGCACAAAACACTACTATCTGATGGATAATTACATGTTTTGCTATTAAAATCGCACTAAAATGCAATTCCCGCATCTCCACTTGTTCTTCGCGAATAAAAATTCATGAGTGTTTTTGTTTTTGTTTTGCTTCATACTCGTGAAGCAAGCGGGTGCGAATAAACTCACACACGGCCAGGCTTGATGATCCTCCTCGAAATCAAAAGAGTTTTGCAACATGCTCTAGAGCGGTGTTTTGTTTTTGCCTCGTCGCGAGGGAGCGAACGAACCCCAAACAGAGAGGCAATAAAAACTGAGCGAGGAAGAGGGGAACGAAAAAAGAGCCGATGATTATTTCGGCTTTTTGAGTGCGATTTTCGCCTCGAGAGTCTTTTTTTGTATGGGAGTGGAACTCGCGAGAGCTTTTTGAGTGTTAGACGAACTCCTCGATGCGCGGCATGCTCGCGCTCGGTGCTGTTGAGGATTTGCGTTGTGATTTCTGAGTTTTATTTTCACTCCTCAGAAAATCGCCAAAATCGCTTCCTCATTTTCTCGCGAGGAAGTTTCTGTCAAGCCTGATCGATAGTTTTTCATTTAAATTAGCTAGGATAAATATAAAAACCGTCTTTTATTCCAAATTTCTCTAATAAATCACTTGCACCCACTATAGGTACATGGTTCCTATAATGGTAGTAAAATTTAGCATTGGTTCCTATAGTGGCGCATCCCATTGAATTTTTATGGGACCCACCACTATAGGTGCAAAGGAGCAAAACATTTAAGGAAAAAAATGCTTAAAACAGGTTTTTCGCCAAATCCTGAAAACAAAACTGAATGAATGTCATTTATTAAGTATAATGCATTTATCAAAATGTCAATTGCGAGCTTCTTGGTCGAAATTGCGATAAATTGCTCATACTCAAAATAACTGGGACAGGTAAAATTTTCACTTTTCAAAAAATGTTCAACTAGCTGTACCGTATGCGTGATAATGTTTGCACCATCGTACAAATAAGGTACCCATATCACCTGTACACACAATGTCTTGGTTTTTATTGCATGCACGTAAGCTCTAACTCCTATCACAGTTGGTAGCGGGTAAAAAAAAAATCAGATTTCTTAAGTTTAAAATTTGCACCATGAAGGGGTAGCAGCGGTAGTCGGTACTTGCCCACGCGCAAATGTTAAAAAAGACATTTCAGGAGTGTTCAGGAGAACCGCAAAACAGTCTTAGACCGAAAAAAAGCAAGGGCAACTATCCCCGAAGGTGTCCACTGGTCGTCCAAGGTTAACATGGATTAAGAAAGCTATCGCTGCCACCAAAAAATAAGATTTGGGTGAATTATGGGCGCTCAATGAGAAAAATGGCAAAGAAATGCGAAATCAGCGACTTAACGGCATGGCATATCGAAAAGGAAAATTACGGTGGCCTTTATGATCCTTCGACCATAGAAAAAAAACTTACATTATTACCAATGGCATCCAGGAGCTACGAGTAGCGCCATATAAGAAAGTCTTGAATTTGCCCGAACGCAACCTCCGTTTTTTTCGATTTCCGAAAAACTATCGATCCGTACCAAATTCCAGAATCAATAGTTATTATAACTTTTGTTTGTGTGCCAATGTCTACACCATTATGCAATGTCAAAATAAAAAAAATAAATTCAAAAATTGTTAATCTCGACTTTGACACTACCACGGATACTTTTCGACATTTGCGCGTGGACAAATCACGAGCTAGGTTGCCACTTAGTCATTATGCAAATGTTAAACTAAGAAAATCAACACTTTTTATTCACAGCCTACTATGATATGAGTTATAGCTTAAATGCCTGCAAATAAAACCAATACATTGTCTTCACAAGTAAAACTGGAATTTTATTTAACGATGGTGCAAACATTATCACGCATACGGTAACTTTTCGAAAAAAGTGCCAAATATTTTACTGTAGTTTCGCATCAGTGGTCCAAATTTGGAAAAGATCGGGCTATTCTACACGAAGTTGGAAAGATTCTTGAAAAAGGTATAATTATCCGATTGCCAACTTTGAGCTGTTATATCTCCGGAATCAATTAACCGAATGCAATGAAATTTTAAACATTTATGACTTATATAATGAGCTTTTAAAAACTTTTGACTAAACTTAAAAATCTTTACACGAAAGAGAATTATAACGATTAAATTATTTTTCTAATATAACACCAATTTATCCCAAACTTCATCATCGTTTGAAAATTCAAGATAGTAATTATAGTTCATTTAAATTCCCTCTAATTGACTTGAATATACATATTTATGTTTCGAAGGAAAGCAACCAAATGACCGGCATTAAATTGCAAAAGTAATGGGATGCATATGAAAAATAGATAAATTTACTAAAAAAACATAGTCTCAATGGAATCGCTATAACTTTTTTTCTTATTAATAGTTAATTTGAAACTTCGAATGTTTTTCAAAGTTCATTATATAAGTCATAAATGATCGAAATTTCATTGCATTCGGTTCATTGAATTCGGAGATATAACAGGTCAAAGTTGGCAATCGGATAATTATAGGGGAGACTGAGGAGACTTGATCCCTGGGGAGACTTGTTCCCCCCATATTTGCTCGGAATCAAAACCATTTTTCTTCTAGCATATTTTTTCCAAAACTACTCCTGGACAAACGACCATGTTTTGGCTACAAGTGATTTCGAATGTACATTGCATTATTTTTTAACGGCTGATGGTTTGTTTTCAGTCCTTCAGAAATCTTTTAGGCGATTCCGAAAAATCTCAATAACTATGTGAAAATTGAATCAAATCGTGACAAAATTTCACAGCTTACTTACTTATTGTTTACGTGTTGTTAACATATTTTAATTAATTCAGCTTAGTATACACAACAGTGACATGGGGAGACTTGATCCCTCGAGGATTACACACACATTATACATGTGAAAAATAAAATTCTATTCGGAAGCCTCTATTTACTTGGAATTCTAGTCTATTCAACGATAAAATGTGTCAGATAATTATAACTTTACTGCCCATATTCGCATAGTCGATGTAACCACCATTGGCAATGCCACCGTAAAAAAGCTAATATCTAACGCGTGTGCATATTTGTGTCCAGTTTTACTCAAAAGATCACAAGATCTAACCCTTAGTTAGATGTCAACGCGGAAAAAGTCTTGAACTTTATTTTTATTCATTGTTAAAATTCCAAAAGTATGTTGAAAAGTACAGTGGCGCTTACATCGATTATGCGAATATGGGCAGTTTAGTACAAACCAAGAAAAGGGGGATCAAGTTCCCCATTTTGAAAATACGGCACATCCCTAATAATTTAAGGAAATCTTACAATTTCAAACACTCCATATTCATCGAAAATACAAGAAAATTCGAAAAGAAAATGAATAGGAGACTCTGGAATTATTTTCACTTTAAATAAACCATGTGCTCAAAGGGGGATCAAGTATAACCCATTTTGGAAAAATACATCATAAGACATGCCTCCATAAAAACACAGTTTTGAAAACTTTAACAATAATTTAAAGGCCTTCTGTTATGTATTAACTTGCAATAGATGTTTACCTGCCATTTTGTACGGAAATCGGATCTAGTTTTGTGTTTTTTCTTAAAGTCAGACCCCTGAATGGGCAATGTGGGTTAGTGTATGGGAATGCCATTGAAGGTTTGTAATATTATCCGAGGCTTTCGAAATCGAACAGGGCGCGTCCCTGGGTTGCGGATAGGGGAAAAAGGAAGGTATCTCGCATTTGAACTGCAATCAGCCAATGTGATATTATCTCCTATGGTGTTGTAGTGCGAATAAATGATCTCATTCTATGGGAATTTGAACCTTGTGATGCCCTGTTGTTCATTAACTTTAATTGTCTAAGCTTGACAAGGTTTTGAAGACAGACATAAAATGAGAGAATTACCTAATAAGTAGGAAAGTCACATCAGCAAAGCTTTTACATATGCAAATGTTATCCATGGGGTCATGTCTAGTATTTGGTATGTATGGCAATGACTGATTCTTACCGAGTAGGGCTGCTACAATACCACGCGGACAATTCGATTAAAGGCTTAATTGGGAATAATCTATTTTCCGGAACTGAAAGGACATTTTCTTCGGGGTGGCTGGTGAGTCGGAGAGGGTAGGAATGTTCGTTATAACCGACAAACAATCGAACGCTCTTTTTTCTATGACTTGCTGGTCATTCTATAGATTATTGTTTTTTGGGTTTTGAAGGTATGCGATTCACTATTAGGCCTTAAAAATATTTTGCATCTGAATAGCCCTGATATTGTCAAGTCTGTACCAACACCCTAATCCCACATCAAAATTCCCTTTTCCTATCCCATGGCGTTTGTGTGGTCAGCAAAGACTATTCAGCCATTACCCCTCCTTATCATCGGCTCTGGACTGACTTGCGCTCTCATTGTCCCACCAAATGCTGCAAAATGAAAATGAAAAATGATTTAATCCACCTATGGTGAACAGAACCCTTCTTACGTTTACTGAAATTATTGTTGTATTAATCGTATTTAACGTATTTATTTTGTTTGTTTGTTCGTTTTGATCATTCTAGAAAATATTGTGGATTTGGCATCTAGTGGATTGGTAGTAATAATAATAAATAATAAAAAGGAAGTTTTGAAATTACTTCCAAGTGCTATTCGAAAGACATCTCAGTAACCAGTTGTGCAATCGAAATAAAATTTCAGAGTGTTCTACTGGGAAGTTGTTGCTTTCATTTGGTGCAAAAACGGTTGACAGACGGCTGAGAAAATTAATACGATACACTGGGTCAAAAATCTCTCAAAAAGTTAAGTTGTATTACTTCCAAGTACTCTTCGAAAGATATCTCGGTAACGAAATGTCCACTCGTAATATAATTCAATAGGGTTCTACTAGGATATTGTAGCTTTCATTTGTTCCTAAGAGAACCCAAATCGTTTGACAGATGGCTGAGAAACGTGAGTGACTTTTTTTGTAACATACGCACTAGACCGGCCCAAATACAAAAATGTTGAAAAATTCTACGGGGCACCCTCTAGAATCGTGCCTTTGGATAAGAAGAACAATCAGTGAAAGATTCAGCTCAATCGGTTGAAAACTGAGCTGGCGCAAATGAGTTGAAGGTTTGTATGGGATTCTCAGTCCAAATATATGGGAAATTGGATGCCCTCCAGTCTCTCATACAGCACGCCGGTTTGGCGAGTTCGATTTGACCCAGAATTGAAAGAATAGCAGTTGATACCCTAATGAACAACTTTGTAGAAGACCATATCATGATAAAACTTAATTTAGTTGCGGTTTTAGCCAAAGAAACCAGGATGAGGACATCTTCCCCCGTTTACTCTCGGTTGTTATATGCAGCACGTGTTGGTCGGCCGTAGCTTGCGCGCTACATCATAGGCAGCTATGTAATTCTACATTGTTTCGATACTCACCCACATGCGTGAGCAATGGAAATGAAGGACAACATAGCCGCCTATGATGTAGTGAGCAAGTTTCGAACGGCAAACACGTGCTGCATGTAACAGCCGAGAGTAAACGGGGGAAGATGTCCTAATCCTGATTTCGTTGGCTAAAATCGCAACTAAATTAAGTTTTATCATGATATGGTCTTCTACAAAGTTGTTCATTAAGGTATCAACTGCTATTCTTTCAATTCTGAGTTTAATCAAACTCACCAAACCGGTGTGCTGTATGAGAGACTGGAGGTCATCCAATTTCCCATATATTTGGACTGAGAATCCCATACAAACCTTCAACTCATTTGCGCCAGCTCAGTTTTCAACCGATTGAGCTGAATCTTTCACAGATTGTTCTTCTCATCCCAAGCCACGATTCTGGAGGGTGCCCCGTGAATTTTGAAAACTTTTTTTTCGCTTCATACAAATGTGGGCCGGTCTAATACGCACACACACATACACACACAGACATTTGCTCAGTTCGTCGGGTTGAGTTGATTGGTATATGAGACTCTGCCCTCCGGGCCTCGGATTGAAAGTCGGTTTTTTGAGCGGTTTTTATACCCTTCTTATGGGTGCCATTTACGCGGTTTTAGTGAATCCCCTTAATATTCCGTAATATTCCAGGTTGCCATCTCGTTCAAACAAATTTCAAACCGAATATGTACACATGCCAAAACCTAGTTCAACTAATTATAATTATTGCACAGCGGTTTATGAGCAGAGTACGTGCGTGCATTCACTGGACTCTATTGGGCAATAAATTTAATTGATCTAGGTATACATTAGCTGATACCAATCTTAATGTGCATCAACATTGGCTTGTTTGCTCGTGATGCGTATTTCATTTCCGGTAAAATGTTTAACCAAAATATACAGTGAGTAATTGCATACATTATCAATCATACCGTAACCACCTAAAATAAGCTAGGTGAAGGGGTGCAAAATGCTTCATATACATTTATTTTATTGTTTGATGCCCATATGTAATCTTTGGTATTTTCGACAGTTTTGCTCTTTTCGTCTAGAGGGGGGTTTTTGTCGGCCAAATTTCCTGATGTTTGTCCGTAAATCGCTTACGTTGTGAAAGTGTGGCTTCGTGGTCTTGCGGCTAGTATCACCAAGCATTTAGTCGCATCGTGCTGAGGACACTACGAGAAATAAGTATAAAGACAGACCCGTTTTCCATACAAAATAATCATGTTTGGGGATCAAAATATATTTTTCTAGTGATTCGATTGTTATGGAGTTTTGGCTGCAACCTTAAAATAACTAGAATTTTGGCTAGTAATATAAATCATCATCCATGCAAACGTATGCTAGTCCGATGTCTAGTGTCGTGCTTCCTTCAAATAGCGAATAGCTCACTGGAAATATTTGGTACTGCCCGTGTTTAGAAAAAAGTTTTGATGCCAATTTTGACGTCAACACTTCGAAGCGTACAAAATTACCAAAAATAGCATAGCTTTCCCAACATCGAATTGGAAGAGATATAAAAAAAAACGCGAGATGAGGAAATTTTTAAATTCAATATTTGAGATTGCAAGATTTGTATGAAGGAAATTTATTTAGTCAGACAATAAAAAATAGGGGATAAAAGACTGTTCTTGGAGGAATGTATTAATCCATTGTAATGTGGATGTATTTTACACAATTTTCTCTGTCATCTTCACGAAGTATCGAGAGCTCCATTCTCTAAATATAGCAATGGTGATAATATATGACATATGCTCGAAAACGTTTGGATCAACCACCGCCGCATCGCTTTAGTAATATCGCAACATGCCAATAGCCGAAGGGATTATAAGGACTAATCACACATGAAGTATAATTGCCACCGCTTGCACGAACATAAATAAATTCATGTACTTTCCACCTGACCTCAGCTAAGCTCCAGCTCCGTCACCATATGGGAGCTTTCGGCTCAATTCGTTCAAGCTTAGCCCATCCACTACCGCCGGATTGGCCGAACGAAGTACAGACACTATTGATTTTTCATATTCTCTTCCTCTGAGCGTACGTACCCGGTCGTTGTTGGGTACGGAATGCCTCTGGGAAATACAAATAATCGATGGAAACTACCGTGCAATACCTTGCACAGACAGATGACCAACCACTGGCAGCGAACAATCTGCTGCCGCTGTGTTGTACATTCCATCCAGAAGCTTATTGAATTTGGATGGTTATTTTGTTGCACTACAAAATTTCTTCCCTAAACGATTGGCATCGAACGCTGAACGGAGGACCACACACACGACGACCAGTCCCGCCTCCCATCCTTAAAAACAACGGAAACCTTCGAACCGTGCCTTCGTTTCTCTCTCTTTGATTGTTCATATGTTGGTACATGTACCCAACCATCCCGAAGGTACGGCGTACATGCAGTGGACCCACTCGGACTACACACGCCACACAGCTTCAGGATATTTCTGGATGTGCTTTTCACAGATTGCCGGTCGATGCTTTCCGCCACGTGGAAAACTAAAACCGATCGGCATGAGTTGCACTGCGCTATAAATAGATTCCTTTCAGATGGAAATTGGCTTCCGCCCCATCCATCGGGCGAGCTCCATCCTAACTATGTTGTAGGCACCACACAATTTTGTATTGTTTCAGTTTTTGCACCGCTCTCTGTGGAAAACCATCGTTCAAATCAGCAATGCTTTTAATATACCTTTCCTTATCCGGCTTTCTAGCACTATATCAAAAGCAATTCCCGAAAAAAAAATCGAAAAGGAGCACAGACACACGTCAGCAGGTAAATAATAGCAAACACCCTTATCACGATTTGCAGTCTTCCAAGGTGTACTGTACAATCAGCAGCATCAGATAATAAATATATCGCCCCTTTCTCCCCTATTAAGTCAGCTATTTTCACGTGCGTTGCAAGACGGCGTGGAAATTTTACCCAAGGGAGCCCATAAATTTGGCGGTCCTTCCTCGGTGTGTTTCGTTTTCTTGTAGCAACGAGGTGTGCACTTCCTTTTTTCTGTAGCCACTACCATCGATTTTTTTTTGAAGGTGAGGAATTGCAGTTTCTATCTTCCGAATAAGGGGGATTTTTTGGCATCGCTGACAGAAGAGAGTCGTAATTGGAGAAGACAGTTCACAGAGGGTTACTTCTTCTAATCCGACGCATATAACAAATAGATCATGCGGATGGCAAAGAAAACCATGAAAAGACAATTTTTCTAATGGTTAAAAAATAGTTGAATAAATGTAATAAAAGAAGAAATGTATCACAGAACAAACGAAAATTTTGAATCTGAAGGATTTCAATTCTAAACTACATACAGTATACCTCAATTTATGTTAAGCGGACCTGGAGTGATGGTTAAAAGCACGTGACTATCACGACGAGGACCTGGGATCGAATCCCACTCTCGACAAACTCACAAAATGTGAGTACTTCCTTCGGAAGGGAAGTAAAACGTGGGTCCCGAGATGAACTAGCCTAGGGCTAAAAATCTCGTTAATACAGATAAAAAAATACCTCAATTTGTGGACCTTTCATTTCTATAAAATCGAATTTTTCATGAAATCGAAGCAATTTTATTTTATTTTTTTTAATTGTATACCAAAATGTACAAAACATAAAAACTGCATGAAAACTGAGTTTTCGACAATATATTAGTAATTTTTGCTAAATAACGAATAAACCTCTCTCTCGCAAGCTTGTTACGATCGAAATCTTTTATCTCCAAAAACATGTATGGTTGATTCAAAACCAATATTTTGAGCAAAGGACATACACAATAACGTTATTTGCATGAATGTTCCAAGAATATCAAAAAGTTAAGAAATTTATTCAGATACTCTTTTGAGAATGTCTCCGAGGATTTACCCTGGAATTCGTTTAAGGTACACCGGGGCAAGTTGAAACTGGTAGGGCAAGATGAAACAGCGGGTTAACATGATGTTTTCTAATGATGATAAACAATTTGATTGCCATAACACATAGTTTATGATTCAAACAATCTTTTAGTGAAGAATAAATTTCCAAATTGTATTAAAATCTGTTTCAAAACTTCGCGTTTCATCTTGCCCCACCCGTTTCAACTTGCCCCGGTGTACCTTACGAATTATTTCATAAATTCCTCAAGAGGCTCTTTCGGAAATTTGGAGATTCATAACAGTATTCGAAAATTCCCTCATGGATTCTTTCGAAAAATATTCCATGAATTCATTCGGAAATTTTCTTCAGGGATTTGTTTAGACTGGAATGGAAGGACTATTCTATAAATTCCACAAATAATTCTTTCAAAGCACTTTGCATGATTTGTTTTTGAAATTTCTCCATTTTTTACAGAAACTTATCCATGAATTATTGCAGAAATTCTTCCAGAGATTCTTTCGGAAATTCGTTCATAGATGCTTTCACAGAATCCTACCGAAATTTCTTGAGACATTTATTCAGACATTTTTGCCAGAGATTCCTTTAGTAAAACTTTCAGCGATGTCTTCGGAAGCTATTTCAAAGTTTTTCAGAAAATGTTTAAGAAGTTTGTACTGGGGTTACTTTGGAAATTCTTCCAAGGATTTCACCAGAAATTTCTACAGCAACTTCCAACTTTTCCAGAAATTTCTTTAGGGACTCCTACAGAATACAAATACAAAGAGTTAAGTGTATTGTATGAGTTTCTGAAGAAAATTCTTCATGGATTTCTTTAGAAAATCCTTCAGAGATTTACCATATTTTTCGGAACTTTTCTAGATTTTTTTTTCCGAAAGATCCTTCGGATATTCCTTTAACAATTCTCTCAAACGATCTTCCAAGGATTTACTCCGAAACATTCTGCTGGGCTTGCTTTAGAAATTGCTCCAGGGATTTTTTTTTTAATTCGAATTCTGTCAGAAAGTTTTCCTGGGATTTCTTTTAAAAATCTTCCAGGGAGTCTTTGAAACAAAAATATGAGATTCGATTGAGAATTTCATGTAGAGATTTCTATATTTCGAGGGATATTTTTTCAGAAAATCTGGCATGACTTTTATTATAAATTCGATTAATAATTTCTTCAGAAATATCTCCAGATTCTCCTCCAGAAATTTAATTACAAATTCTCCAAGGAATTCTTTGAAAAAACTTCGACAGATTTTTCGATAATTCTTTCATGGACTTTTGCAGCAATGCTTCCCAGGATTCGTTTAAATTTTTTTTTTAAACGTTTTTAGAAAATATTTCCAGAATTCCTTCAGTATCCTATGAATTCATCTACAAATTTCTGCAGATTTTAGATTTTTTCAGAAATTTTTCAAAGAATTCATTTATAAAATCTTCAATGAACTTCCTCAAAAATACTCCATGGATTAAAAAACTTCTTCAATATTTTCACAGAAGCTTTCTAAAGAATGTGGATTGCTTCAGAAATTCTACGAAAGATTTCTTCACATTCCATTTGATATCCATTCAAGACAATTCTCTTCCAGAAATTACTCCAAGAATTTCTTGAGAAAATCTTAGAAAATCCTCCAAGGATTCCTTCAGGAATTTTTCTACAGATTTTTCCAGACATTCTTATCAGGATTCTTACGGAAAGGCTGGAAGACATTCTTGTAGAGAATTCGGCAGGAATATTCACACAGATATTTTATCAGAATTTCCGCCGCGTAAACCTCTATATATTTTCTCAGGAAGTCCTCCAAGCGTACCTCTAGGAATTTTCCTATGGATTCCTCCAGGAATTCATTAAATTTGTAAGGGTTTTCATTAGGAAATTTGTCCAAGTTTTGTTTCCAAAATATCTCAAGAGGTTTTGTTAGGTATTCCATCAGGTGTTTCTTCAGTTATTCCTCCTGGAATTTCTGCAGAAAGTTCATCTATAGATCCTTAATATATTCTTGTTTTTCGGAAATTGTTTCAAGTAATTTTTTGGATTTTTTATAGATTTTTTTTTAATTTTTCTGAAATTTATCCAGCGATACTTTCGGAAATATGTACCTTTGAAGACTTCTTCAATATTCATAGAATTACTTCATAAATTTCAGCAGGGTTTTTTAAGTTGTTCCCTGGATACTTCCAGAAGTTGTTCCAGCAGTTCCATCAGAAATTGTTCAAGCGGTTCCTCAGAGATTGCTCCATTAGTTCATCCACGGAAATGTACCAGTGAAGGGGAGCCGAAATCAGGGAACCTTGACTAACTAGCTCTGATTTTACAGATCGTGTCAGTAATCTGCCGAAGCATTACAATGAGCTTTTCATGAAATTTGCTATAAATTTTGAAATTCAATCAGCTGAGTACACGCCAAGACAGTAAAAGGCATCTACCAACAATATCAGGAATATATTACAATTCTCGGTGATGAAGTCATAAGATATCTTGTGAGAAGTTTGTTAGAAAGCTTTGAGAAAAAGTCTGGCGAATGAACAGTTTGTATGCAACCGCCGAAAAAGTTGTCATTGCTAAAAAAAAATATCGCCAGAGCACCCCATTCTTTATTAAACCAACGAACCTAACCTCAAAATGACTAACAACTCTCATGTCATTTTGACAGATGTAACATGAGCATGAAAAGGAAGACAACAAGATCGATAAAGTAGAAAATATGATCCGTCTTTTTCGTGCATGTGTGTGGTCTGTCTCAATGACCTGCGAAGTGTCAAACATTTTCGTGGCTAGCTTTTTTGGTGTAATGAAAAATATTCCGCTCATCGTGATCATCGACAAAGAACGAGATATGTATTTATAAAAAACTAGCTGACCCGGCAAACTTTGTATTGCCCCATTTCAATTGTAGATCTTTCAATACGACACTTTAAATTGAATTAGTTCTGATGGTTTTCAATATCTTCTGTTCCGGAAGAATCTTTAGTGGAATCCCTGAAGGTGTTCCTGGTGAATTCCTCGAGGAATTGCTGGTAAATTACTGATAAATCCTGGTGGAATTACTGGAGGAATCTCTTGAACCAATTTATGGAGAAATCTCTGGAGGAATCCTTGGAGGAATCCCTGGATTCTTGGAATAATTCGTGTATAAACTCCGGGAGGATGATTTTCTGGAGAAATTCCTGGATAAATTGCCGTTGTAATTTTTTAACGAATTATTGGATTAATTTCTGCAAGAATTCCTGAGGTAATTTCCGCAGGAATTCTAGGGGTAATTCCTGGTGGAATTTTGAAGGTATTCCTGGAGGATTCCCAGAATCAGATCCTCAAGAAATGCCTGGATGAATCCCTGGAGGAATGCCTATGAAAATCCCTGGGGGAACTCCTGGAGGAAAGCCTGGAGATATTCCTAAAAGAATTCCTGGAGGAATTCCAAGAGCTTTCCCAAGAAGATTCCCAAGAGAAGCTCCCGAAGAAATGCCTGGAGACATGTCTGTGCGAATTCCTGGAGGAATATCTAGAGAAATTCATTGAGAAATTTTCAGAGGAACTTCTGGAGGAAATTCTCGAGGATTTTCTTGAAGAGAAACTTTCAGGTAGAATCCTGGGAGGAATTCTTTAAAGAATTTTGAGGCATCCCTTATGGAATTTCTGCAGGAATTTCATGAGGTATTTCTAGAAAATACCTGGAGGAATCACTGGAGGATTCCTTGAGAAATCTCCAAAGGAATTCCTGGAAGAATACCTGCAGAAATTCCATTAGGAATTTCCAGAGGAATTTCTGGAGAAATTCCTGGAAAAATTCTTGGTGGAATATCTGGATGAATTATTGGAGGAATCATTCGAAGAATTCCTGGAAGAATCTTTAGAGGAATCCCTAAAGAAATTTCTGGTAAATACCTGAACCAATTCCTGAATGAATTCTGGAGGAAATTCTGGTGGGATTCCTGGAGGGATCCCTTGAAGCAATTCCTGGAGAAATCTCTAGAGGAATCCTTAGATGAATACCTGTGGGAGAAATTTCTGTAAAAATTTCTCAAGGAAACCCTGGAAAAATTCCCGGAGGATTCCGTGGAAAAAAATCTGGAGGAATTACTGAAGAAATTCTTGAAACAATTTAAAAAAGGAATCCCTGGAGGATTTTCTGGATCATTTGCTGGATTCATTCTTGAGGTAAGTCCTGGAGGTATTCTTGTTTGGCAATCTTGAATTGAATCCTGAAGGAATGCCCGGATGAATCCCTGGAGCATCTATATATATAAAAATGAGTTTGAAATCCCTTTGAGGCAACAAAACTCACAAACGGCTGAACCAATTAGGATGGCTCTTGCACGGCTCGATTCGTTTTCATGGTGGCTGTGTTTATATGTACAAAAAGTTACGAAAATCAACTAGAAAAGCAAGAAAATTGATAAAACACTGATTTTCGTGAGCTGGGCAGGAAATCAACACGATCAAAATGAAACCAATCTAGAGTGCGGTGCAACAATGGTCTCAACAGTTGTCAAACCACCACAAGACGGCAAGACAAAGTTTGCCGGGACAGCTAGTTCTCTATATAAATCGCTGGGTTAATGCCTGGAGGTATTTCTAAAATAATTCTTGAAGGAATTCCTAAAATAATTTGTGGAGGAACTCCTTAAGGAATGCCTGGAGGAGCTCCTGAAGGAATTCCAGTAGACATACCTGAGAGAATTTCTGGAGGATTCTCTAGAGAAATCCCTAGAGAAATTTCTGATGGATTTTATTGAAGAATCACTGGAGAACTTCCAGGAATAATCCCTGGCGGAATTCTTGAACAAATCCCTGAAAGAATTCCTGGAGGAGTTCCTGGATGAACCCCTGGTGGAATCTATAGAGAAATTGCTCGAGTTATATCTAGAGGAATACCTGGAGGAATTTCTTGAGGAATCTCTAGCGAACTTTATAGAGGAATTCCTGGACGAATCCCTGTAGGATTTTTTAGACGAATCCCTGAAGGAAACCAAAGAGAAATCCTGGATCATTTCCTGAAGAATTTCTGCTAGACATTCCTGTAGAAATACTGCGGATTTCAGATGGATTAATTGAGGCAATCTCTAGTGAAATTCTGGAAGACATCTCTGAAGGTATACCTGCAGAAATACTTTAAAGGATCTCTGGTAAAACTCTCGAAGGAAACCGCGAAAACAGCACTGGAACAATCACTGGAGGAACATCAAAAGATATCTCAATCCCCGCTTGAGGACAAATTCCCAAAGAAATGTCTTGTGGAATCCCTAGATGCATTCTTGAAGGAATCTCTGGGAGAATCCAGTCATTTTGTTCTTCAAAACTGCAATCCAGATTTGCATATTTAAATATCGGGCGACCATGTCATCTCAAGTTAGGCCCCCTGCCCCCCCTCCAGAAAAAAAATCATCCGGTTTGTCCGGGTCGTAGTAATCCTCAGAAACCTGCCGGTTGGTGGCAGCCTTCTCAAGCCAGTTGAATTTCTCGGTCGGTGGATGCTCCGCGTCCCGATATCGTTTTACTTGTCCTTGCTTGCTGATATATAGGTCTGCACCATGGTAGTAATATTTTACAGGCTGAATTCTTAAGCGCCGAAATATGCAGACCACCATCAATACTGGCGTACTCCTATTTCGTGAAGATTTTCATTATTATCAACGCTCTATGACCTAAGCCGAAAAAATAGTGTCTTACCTGCTCTTACTGACGCCTTAGCTTGAACAATCATGTTGAATCTGTAGTTCTCCCCCAGAGGTAATCGGATTCCGATGCCAAAATAGCCTTGCATGATCACTTACAATGTTGACATATCTGTTTAGAAGCATTCACTTGTACTTCCCGGCAAACGTCGTGCTGCCTGCCTACTGTGTTTTTTGACATCCAGTGCCATAGCGAAGTGCCCCGCAAGGTCATTTGTATGGGAGCCCTCCGTTCCAGAGACCGGAGAGGTCCCGCACCAAGCTAAGAACCTTCCCCGGTCCCAAAAATACCCACACACAAAATTTCACACCGATCGGTTCAGTAGTTTCCGAATCCATAGCGGTCAGACAGACAGACAGACAGACAGACAGACGGAAATTTATTTTTATACTAGCTGACCCGGCAAACCTTGTATTGCCCAGTATTGCCCTTTTTAATTGTAGATTTTTTACTACGACACTTCAGTTCTGATGGTTTTGAATACATTTCGTTCTCATAAAACATTGCCACTTTAAAGACAAACTTATGATTAAAAGAAGGAAACATTACTGTTCTCATTTTTAGCAGTTGGACCGCAAACATTTTAAAAGTTTGACTTGAAAGAACAGCCTATTACTAAAAGAAGGAAATATCTCAGAAGGATTGAGCAGTATTAGCAGCAGGAAGAACAATCTGTGTGATAATCAGTACATGAAGTAGAATAACTAGCCACAGAATGTCAATGTCGCGAGCGTTCGTGTGACCAACATCTAGTTTGCCACGCCCTTACAGCGTCAGTACCGGTCCTACAAGTGTCAAACCAATTTTTATAACCAAAACAAAACATCCACAACAACATGTGTATTTAAAAATAATGGATGAATACATCTGAGGTATGAAATAAAATATATTAATTTATTGGCTACAGCGCCATAAGCGATCTAATTTCTCATACATCTACTGTACATGATGATATTTCCGCCTGATGACCTTTTGGTTCAATGGCCATTCTACCTAATGTTCATTCGGGATATTGTGCATACGGTTTATGTGCCTTTTCTGCCTTTTCCCCTTCCAAGAATGGATACTATGGACATTTTTAGCCTTCAAAAACCTCCAAATGCTGAATTTAGTTTCATTTGCTTTTTTTGATTCTCAAATTATTCTAATTTCTCTATTTTAATAGATGGACTGTCCTGCTAGATGAAGAGGGGTTGCGCACAACTTTTGAAACATGTCTTGCCTTCAAAACTTGCCACATTTATAATTTGGTTACATTTGCATGATTAATTTTGTTTCTATGCAGAAGTTTCTGTTTTATTTGTAGTCCAAAAAAAGAAGGGATCTCACGATAACATAGAAACATTGCTTGCCTTGCTATTGGATTGATTTGTTCTAATAATATTTAGTAATGTTTTGATTCGTTTGTATTGGAGCCTTTCCAAAGAGGGCATTCCAAATTTGGTTCCGTTGGTTTGATATACACAATTTGTGCTTCCTCATATCTCCATATGTCACATTTGGTTCGATTTGATTGATTGATTCTCATATTATGCAGAAGGTTTCCTTATTGAAATGATCGTTGAAAGGGTTTACACACATTTCATATGTTAGCATAAACGTCTGTTATCTGTGGTAGCCCCATTTTTTTTTCTGAAGGTGGAGCGGTCTCAAGCCATCATGAAAACATTTTTTGCTTTCTCCACATGCCAAATTTGATTGATTGGTTCTCAAGTTATGCAGAATGGGGGGGGGGTGGAGTTTTTGATCTCACACATCATGCCACCATATAAACATTTCCTACCTTACCTTCTAAACCCTTCACATGTCGAATTTGGTTTCATTTGCTCAATTGGTTCTCGAGTTGTGCATAAATATCCGTTCCATTTGTATTGAAGCCCCTCTTTCCAAAGTGAAAGGGGTCTCACACTACCATAGTCATGGGAACATTTTTTGCCTTTTAGAACCTCCGCATGGCAAATTTGGTAACATTTGCTTAATTAGTTCTGGAATTATGCAGAAATTTCCATTGCATTTGTGCGGAAGTCCCCCTTTTTAGAGAAGAAGGTTTTTCACACATCATAGGAACACTTTTTGCCTTTTGAAACCTCCACATAGCAAATTTGTTTTCATATGCTTGGTTCTCGAGTTATGCTGAAATGTCCGTTTCGTGTGTATGGAAGATCCCTTTCCAAAGGAAGAAAGCGTTAAAACGTAAAAACATTCTTCACCTTCTGAGTTCTCTACATGCCAAATTTTGTTATATTTGCTTGATTGATTCTCATGTTATGCAGAAACTTCCGATTAATTTGTATGGGAGATCCCCCCCCCCCTTTTCAATTGTGATACTCACCTCCATAGAAACATTCGTTACCTTCTGAATCCTCCTCATGGCAAATTTGGTTCCACTTGCTTGATTTGTTCTCAAGTTATAGGGGAAAGAGGGGTATACTGCCCTGCTTAAGCATATGCGGTAATAAACCTCAAATTATACTGTTTTTAAGGGTGTACTTTGCCTTGAAGAGTAGTTTATTCCCTTACCTAAGAGACTTGAACTTTTGGCCCGCGTGCCCACAAAATTTCCCATTCGAATAAGCAATTCAAAAAAGTGTTACTTTTTGGGTGCCGGAAAACTGCAGGAGGCAAAACGCCTTTTTGGGTGAGGCATAACGCCCGCTGGCATTTCCCGCTTTGACTTGTTGTGAAATACCAAGGGGCTCCATCGAATTCTTCCAAGCAGCAAATGAAGGAGTAGGATAATATCAGCCGTTCTAGGGCTTAACCTGCTCAGTTTTAGTTCTAGTTTGCTTGCATCTAACGAAAACCTCGACAATATGATGAAATTGAGTGAAGGCGTTTTGTATGGAGCGTAGGGGGGGGCTAGGAGGCCCCTTTTCGGAGGAGGAGGGGTCTGAAACTATCATATGAACCTTCCCCGTTCAAAAAAAAACCCTGCATGCAAATTTCCTTACCAATCGGTCCAGTACTTTCCGAATCCATAAGGGTCAGACATACAGAAATTGATTTATATATTTATAGATATAGATATAGATATAGATAGATTTATATAGATTTGAGCGTTAGTTCAGGTTTACAATGCCTTTTCTGTACCATGGGTTTTGAGCCGTCTGGGTTGGCGTGGCTGAACCCGGGATCAGTCATTCCCGTAGATCTCGACAAACACACGATTGTTACCGTTTTGTAATATTTGTCGTAATTTTTTTCATGAGCGCGGAAATTTAGGGAAGCGAATGTGAAGTTGGCGCAAACTCCAACGGTTGGTTTGTTTTCTGCGCGTGGGCGGTGATGCGCCTGCGTATGGAAATACAACGCCGGAGTGCGATGGGTGGCTTACTGCACAGAAGTGCAAATGGAAAAGATTGCCCGAGAGAGTGAGCGTACCTTTGCGGGGGATTAAGGCTCGGGCAAGCAGATCATGATTTTTCAACTCACTCATGATCTGCTTGCCCGAGCCTTTATCCCCGCGATAGCCGAGGAAAGGAGACAGAGGAAATAGTGATCAGAGTCGAAGGCTTCCTCGTGTTTCTCCACGTTTTGCCGTCGTATTTCGGCCTCGTGACCGGTGGTTGCGACCCTTCGATTAAGTGCCCAGCGTCCATCGAGCGGAACAAAATCCCGAGCCAGTGTTGCCCTTCTGGTATCCTGCCTTCCCCGGCCATCTCCCGGCTGGTGCTCATCTCCACCACGGCCACCTCGTTTATCGAAGCCGAAGCCGTGTGACTGAATCCCCGTCTGTATCCGGCCGTGGAAAGCTGGACATTTTGGGCCAAAGCGCGTGTCTGGATATACACCAAATAGGCCTGATCTCCACCTTCCGGCCACCCCTTGTACTTCTCCTCATTCCCAAGCCATCACCATCTCATCCGCTCGTTCCGCATCCGGCTGTCGAAAACCGACCATTTTGGACCGAAGCACGGGAAGTTCACGTGTCCTGATCTCCACCAGGTAGGCCTGTTTCTCTCTGAAATCGAGCCGAGAGAGCCGGGGCCGAAAATTAGGTTCTAATACGATGAACCTACGCGTGGGCAAACATTGTATTCCCAATTCAAATTTGACAATTGTTGAGCTCACTGGAGCACCGCACTCTAGATTGGTTTTGTTTGCGACCGTGTTGAACTTCTCTCTCTCAGCTCATTTCCGGTTAATTTCTTTGGGAGTCCCCCTTTCCAGCGGCCGGAGGAGTCTCACACCAAGCTAAGAACCTTCCCCGGCCTCAAACATATCCACATACAAAATTTCACACTGATCGGTTCAGTAGTTTCCGAATGCATAGCGGTCAGACAGACAGACAGACAGACAGACAGACAGACAGACAGACAGACAGACAGACAGACAGACGGAAATTCATTTTTATATATATAGATATATATAGATTAAGACAGTATGGGAAGTATGGGATTAAGGTAAATACATAAAACCCAGTATGTCATGAGGTATGTTTTGGCGCTATCATGGGTGCTCCATGAAACAGTTCATTGATATGAAGTGCTCCGCGTGTCAAAAGGCTGAAAACCCCTGCATTATATAAAACCATGAAGAATGAGCTGGTCTGGGTATGTTTTAAATTAATGATAATTTTCATCGAATACACTACCGTGAATCGCTAGTTTTACAAAAAAAATGAAATTGTAATCGCATTGCTGAGAAAAAAGTTGCACTAGCCAATTTTCAAGGAGAACCGGTCACTCATCTGAACTTACCCCGGAGCCATCAATATCGATTCCTAGCAGAGCGTAACTTTGTGGGAAATCGTTTTCCGAATTCAATTTTCGTAGCCTATTTATAGTGCGACCGACCGAAAGCCTACTGGTGGAACGCCCCAGGGACGGCCAACCATGGCCCATTTCTTCGGAATTTTCCTCATTGAGCTGACCTTGTCCTGTCACGTTTCCTGTCCGTATCTGCTGCTGCTGTTTGTGCGCTCCGTAACTCTCCTGTTCGCTTAAGATTTTGATTGATGTTTTATGAAATGGCCGAATGCAGTATGTTTGATGTTTGATACTTTGTGGCAACATGCCACGGGACCGGGGGGTTCGAAACACGTTCACCATTCAGATCAGGAGCAGCAGTTCCATCCTGAAGTGGAAAATTATTGTTACGTTGGGAGGAGGAGGTAAAGGAGCTGCATGAAAATGGCCCCAACTGTTTCGGAGAAAAAAATATTACTTTTTAACAGCTTTGGAATGCTGAATTCATTTATTGCTTTTCAAAAAGGTGCTGCAGATGCGGATGCTACATGTTCGGCTTGATGATTTGATAGCGATAGGCATACATCTTCATTGCCAGAAAGCTGCAAGTTTGGTAAATATAATATGAAAAATACGCAAGAGACCATAGAAGACAATCGAGGTTATTGTATTTTGTGCTTAGTTAATACAATGTTTGGAAAATCGTTCACTCATTCCCGTTCATTGTTCAGTTATCGACCATATCCATCAATCAGTGTTTGTGTTGAAAACCTCCCCTTTTCGTATCGGAAAAACCCAATCGTCATCGTTCTGTGATCGAACAACGTATCAGAAGCAGTGGGAAAAGTCACCCTCTCTAGGTGTTATTGCGCTCTGCACACACTTTTGGAAATAGGTACACAGACACGTTGCTGTCTAACAGATTCGTTCTTTTGAAATTTCAAAGAAAATCGGTCACTTTTTGCGTTTTGATAATGGCTTTGATACCATTAATAGTTATTATGCAATTCAGTATCATAATTTACATGTTATCCAACTCATTTTGGTATCATAATGGCTATTTTTTCCGAACTGATTAATTATGCAACTGAAATGAGTTGCATAATGAAAAATAGTTGTATAATGTTTATAATGCAACTCATTTGAGTTGCATTATGAATATTATGCAACTCAAATGAGTTGCATCATGAAAAAAATCATTGCATAAAATTTTGTATGGAACTCGTTGCAAAACTCGATTTTTTCAGCACTCTTCGTATTTATCCAACTCGGCGAGCCTCGTTGGATAAATGTACGACTCGTGCTGAAAAAATCAACTTTTTGCAACTCGTTACATAAATAACTATTTATGTAATGAGTTGTAAAAAGTTGTTTTTTTTTTCAGAACGAAGAGTGCTGATTTTTCAAGTTTTGCAAGTCCATACAAAATTTTATGCAATGATTGTTTTCATTATACAACTCATTTCAGTTGCATAATATTCATAATGCAACTCAAATAAGTTGCATATTGAACATTATGCAACTATTTATCATTGTGCAACTCATTTTAGTTGCATAATAAACCGGTACGGAAAAGTGGGTCATTATGATATCGAAATGAGTAGTATAAAATAGAAATTGTACACGTCTTCCATATAGTCCCACATTTTTTTTTTTTTGAAAATTGCAATGATGTTTTGCTTAGGTTTTTCTCAAAAATTACGCTAGAGTCAAAATAACGAACTTATGGTACAAATTGTTTGTTTTGATTATGGTAAATGCTTATGAAAAATTTGAGACAAATTTTAAATTATAACAACAAAATTTTAGAAAAATGTTTTTTTTTTTTGTAAAAATGATTCAATACGTAATTTGTTTTTTTTTTATGTTTAACATTGAACAATGAGCAACGAAAACTTATGCATTGTATTACACATGAGGAATAGAATACAGCGCACACATTTTCCTGGCCATTGCTTTGATTGCAGCTCAAAAACAACTTGAAAATTTGAAAAAAAAAATTCGGCAACCTTTGTATTTTTTTAATAATGTTCCCTATTTTTAGGAACAACTTTTTAGAAAATTTATTTATTTATTTTAAACTTTTAATTTTGTAAGAAGGAAAAGCCCCTATGAGTGATTTCCAAATTTACATGTTGAAATTAGAAAATTGTATTTATCTAAAATTCATTAGAGGGTGCTAAATGCCTCATTCCCTATCATTGTGCACCGGTGTCTACATTCTTATTACCAGGACTGTTCGTGTTTGATGTACCGCATGTTTGCTGACAAGGATCAGTAGTTGTTGTGGAAATTGTGGGGAAGCATCATCAAGACGAACAAGGGAAAGCATTAGGAGAAATACAATCCAATTCTCACCAGGTCCCCTAGAGCTCGTACAACCAACGTCTATACCAGTGCTGATGCACAGACGATAGTGAATGCCATTTATCACAATTATGATGTGTCTGATTTGGCCAACCAAATTGAGGGCATCTTAGTCGTGATTGAGTTTCGAGTGTTGACTGAATTTGGGAAAATATGTGTTGTACTTTCAGTGGGGACCTCCGATAATTGAATAAATATTTCAATTGATAGGCTCAGATGGTTTAAGAAATAGGGAAGTGATGTATAAATATATTATCGACGTCTTATACTTAGTTATCTCCCGATTTTACGGAAATGCATCCAGTTTTACCTGATTACTATGTGATGATAAACGTCAACTTAATAAAAAAAAAGTTTTTTTTTGAAAATTTAAAGCATTGCATTTTTTTTTTTCAAAATTGATGCAATTTTACTGAAACGTAATATTTTTTAACATTTTTGTGGTCATTGAGAGAAAAGCCTCGTGGCCGTGCGGTTAGCGTCGCCAAGCGTATAGCCGTACCATGCCAAGGGGTGAGGGTTCGATTCCCGCTCCGAGTGATGAAACTTGTCGCATGAAATGTTTCTTCCTCGTATCCACTGGTGCTCGTAATGTATGTCGTGTCCGTTGTCTAGTGTTAAGTTTCGTTCAGTCTGTACAGCCTCTGGCTGAAGACGGTGTCCGTGTCTTTATTCAAAGTAGAGAAAAAAATCGAACGAAATAGGATAAGGAAAGTATTTCAGACCTCCTCAACAACAACAGTTATTTTCATGTTGGCTTAAACAATAATTTATTATGGTTTATCAAATCCAGTTTTTCATGATATGGAACGAGCTCACCAATGCATATGTATCCTTGTATCAGAGAACAAAATTGTGAGAAACCGTTAAGCTTTTGCCATTGTCTGGCACTGAAAAAGATGCCATACGACGCACAACGAAATCTTCCTGCAACCACTAATAGCTAATCATGAGGATGCTTCCATTTACTAAATAGTTAAGTAGTGTAGCATTATAACTTTCATCTGGACTCAATCATCCTAAACCAGGTACCGTCGTAAACCAGCCCACATGCCTGAAAGTACTTAATTTTTCACGTCTTGGCCGCATTCCTTTTCGTCCTTGTCGCCATGCGCCCAAACAACCCCAAGCCATGCTCTTCAACAACACCACCATCGTTGAAGTTCTATTTTTACACTCTACCATGCCACGTTTACGACTATCCTACTCTAATGATTATTATTATTTTACTCTGTTTGTGCCCACTCTGTGTGTCTTAGGATGGTTCTTGGGTTCGAAAGAAGAAATCCTTCACGTTCATCCTTCTTCCTTTCGAGCACGTCAGCAACAGCAGCAGCAGCAGCGCCACTCAGGAATTTAATACCGAAATAATTATACTCGGTGAAATTCCAGGTGAGTTATGATTTTCCATCTCGAAACGCTTCGCCCGACGCAAATTGAGACAATTTTTTTCTCAGTACGAACCTGCTCCAGTCATATTTCAGCTCGAAACGTCAGCGCAACCTGCCGTGAATAATTCAATGTAAAACATTGTCTTCTGATGGCACTGACTGACAGACAGACAGACAGTGCACGCTTGCTTCCGAAGTGCACCGGTGCGGAAAGGAATTGTGAGAAAACAAATCCCAGATTAGATTTTCGCCAGGATGAAGATCCAGGAAAAAATCCAACTTGGTGTCCCCGCACTGCACCGGCTTCCGGCGAACATAACCCAAAGCAAATATAAGCAGTGCAAACTAAACTGGAAGCAAAAATTCCGTTCTTCCGTGCATCTGGTCCGAATCCCATAGTTCTTTTGATGGAACTACGTGTTCTTCTGTCGCAACAAACGTCCCTATGCTCAGTGTTGCGAATACTCACTAGCGAAAAGTTATACTCACTTGCTTCTATCTCAGCCCAGAAGCATGCTATCAAAAAATGATGTTTGAAGGACTTTTAGATTGTTGTTTAATCTAAAAGTTTGCCGAATAAAGTAAAGGTCGCAAACGCATACTGAAATTGTCAGAGAACTGTGAGCACAAGGTG
Source organism: Aedes albopictus (assembly GCF_035046485.1). Taxonomy (NCBI): domain Eukaryota; kingdom Metazoa; phylum Arthropoda; class Insecta; order Diptera; family Culicidae; genus Aedes; species Aedes albopictus. Next base: position 17,995,415 of record NC_085137.1, read on the forward strand.
AGTATAAATTACACGAATTTTACTCACCTCGTACTCACAGCTCTCTCACAACTTTGGTATGCGTTTGCGACCTTTACTTTATTCGGCAAACTTTTAGATTAAACAACAATCTAAAAGTCCTTCGAACATCATTTTTTGATAGCATGCTTCTGGACTGAGACAGACGCAAGTGAGTATCACTCTTGCAAGTGAGTATTCCCAACACTGCCTATGCTTAGGGACGAACTGTCCACATCTCACACGCTAAGTACCCCTTATGAAGCAATCCCTTAGTATGTATGTGGGTTGATGGTTTTGGATGGATGGGGTGACACTTTGTTGTGACAAGCCACTGACTGACTGAAAATAAAAGTAGCACTTTTCGAATGCTTCCAAGAAAAAGGGAACCACTTTTTTTCGTTTGATGATGAGAATAGTTGACACATGATTGATGCTGCTGTGTTCGGTCTAGGAGAACTCTCTTATGTTGTGAGAGAGATTATTCTTGAAAATCTACCATTAAGCCGCGAATTGTGATGACAATGTTCAATAACTCATGACTGTTTATTTTATTTTTTCGTCATATATATTCCGTAACCTGCATTTTTAATATGTGGGATGGAGTTTTTCAAGGAAGTAAAATGTGACGTGGATCTATTATATAGGTACATATGCTTCAAAACCCTAAAAAAAAAAGAGTTGACTATGTTTTTTTGTCTTTATTAACAATATTTTCGTGACCTACGCTACGGAAGAACTCACATTTTACGAGTTTGTCGGGAGTGGGATTCGATCCCAGGTCCTCGGCATGAGAGTCACGTATTTAATTTTTTGGAGCCGATTTTTTTCGCCGCTGTCGACGCAACCTCGTTGGTGTCGAACACGTTTGTTATGCTCGGTTTCATCGCCGGGGTCATATATGACCCCTCCGGCTCCAAAGGGTTAAACCATCACATCAGGTTTGCTCCACAGTTGACTATGATTCTCTTGTAATTTGTATACAAGTTGTTCTCGAACTCTGCAAAACACCTTTTTGAGGCAAATTCCTCGCGATTTCCATGAATATAGAGGAACTGAATCTTTATTCAGTATTGTGCTTTCATTTTCATCCTATCGAAAACAAAACTAATAAGCGCTATTTGTTTGTTTTTTTTTTATTTTTTTGTTATTAGGCCGTTACAAATATTTATTTCACTTTTTGTCCCACCACTCTTTGGCTGGTCGAGGGGGGTGGGGGGTGGATAAAAATAATAAAGCATTTATTCTGAAAAATATTAAAAACTCATCGGATTTGTTAAAGAATTTTCCAGGGGGATGACGAAGGACCAGAATCATCTACCCAGCATTCAATGCAACATGGCGTCCAATGTTTTTGTTTTGATTGCTTAATTCGTGGAAAAAATGCGCTGGAAACATCGACACTGCTTCGCTGCTACATATAATATCGTGCAAAGTGATAAGGAAAGAGAAACAATCATTGTTTGCTTACCAAGGATGATGGGTTCGGATCACGGAGGCTTACTAAACGGCACTAGCCTCTAGGACCACCACAGGTTGTGATTGGGAACATGCACGACACGGTACGTTAACTGCGGAATCACTGGCTCATCCTCCTTTTCGGTAAGGTATGGAATGACGCTTAAATGACCACTTTGCTGCCACGGAAATAGGCTATCAGCCTTGCCAAGGTCACACACGGCGGGGGTACCAACGAACGAACAGGGGTTTCGGATCGCGTACAGAATACGTTTTCTGTCTGACACGTCTATATTGGTTGAAGGTACGTTTCTAACTAAAACCTAGGTTCAAACATATTTCACAGGGACACGATCAAGTCCAAATTCAATTTGCGATCGTGTGCTTTGCATGTGTGGGATAGTTATATGTATAAGAATTTAGATTACTTTCGTAATGAGTGTCGATAGTTCACTTCAATTTGCATGTATGTTAAAGTAGTACAGTATAGTTCATAATTTTACTATTAAATTAAATTCAACACCAGATTAAGTTTACTAATTCTATCTTCTCATGAACAATCATCGAAAACAACGATTTCGTTTGAAATGTGTAATTTCTGAAATAAGCACTAGCAACACACGACCCACACACCCGAAAATCAGGAGCAAGTTAGGGTATACCAACCAGAAAGTGGGTACCAAAACGCGCCGTACCAAAAATGATGTTGGGTGAAGCGGCGATGTACCGAGTTTGACAGCCGTGTCACCCCACTGGAATATTCAGCAAGACCCGATATTTTGATAAATATTTTTCATCTGCCCCCTCAAAATGCGAAATCCAGTCAAAAATTTTTGAAGGGGGGGGAGACAAAAAGTCAAAAATAAATTTGTATCAGCCTTAGTGAGCAGGCATGTGTAACAAAAAGAACCAACACAATCTGTGCCTAAATTGTTTGTTTTTCGAATAGGATGAATATTGGGGCATAGGACTAACAAGGACACTTTTACCCTATTTGCGAATTAATTTCTTTACTGGATATTTGGCTACTGGATATTTGACACTTTCCGTAACATCGTTCCTTCATTTTTTCTAAAAGTCACAAATGGTAAATCTTAAAATCATTCTAGGAATCCCTTGAATTGGGATCCTAAATGTTGCTCCAGAAATTCTTCGAAGATTTCTTTTAACGTTTTCGTCCCAGATGTATAAGACACATTCTATCGTGACGTTACAACGTTTTGACGCATTCGTAGTCAGATTTTCCACTATAACTTATAAAAACAGTCAAATTTGCCCGAATTCGTGATTATATTATTGCATTATCTTCACTGCTTCAAGGAGAACTTTATTCTATTGAAAATCCGTTTTGTGATAAATGGCTCGGTGGGCCAAGCTGTTGCTATCAGTAGTATGAATATTCCTTCATGAAGGTTAATGACACCGGCACACATCTTCGGTTTAGTACCACCCATATTCTTCTAGTTTTGTCCCAAAGACTAGCGCGCTGAGATCCATTGCTTCACACAGCCAGATATTCAGATTTTTCAGCATATTTCTTCAATAATCTATGCAATGTCATCTATTCAAGTGAAACTGCTTTAATTTCTTTGCGAGAATTTATTGAATCAAAAGCATACCAGAGGATCTGCATACTACTTAGGACTCTAAGACCAACTACTGTGATCTCAGAGATAAATAGACCTAACAGTGATAAAAAAAAATCTTAATTACTTAGAGAGTTGGTGTCTTTGGAAAAGTTGTTTGATAAATCAAAGACTTACAGCTAATTTACCATTTGACGTGAGATTTCGCCACTGGGCGATGCTAATTAAAAGTTTGTAACAGTTTGCAACTAATTGAGAAACAAGCAGTCAAAACTTGTAATTTTTTGGTTTTTCAAAATTTCAACTACCACTAGGCAAGTAGAAACTTAAACCAAACGACTTTTAAACTGAAGATACTTAAAAAGTTAAATAACTCTCTTAGTAATCAGGGTCCTGAGATATATGAGTCGGTGATTCTTGTGATATCAAAGGCAGACGTAACACTGACATAATTTCCATTCCATAGGGGAGACTGGGTAGGCTTGATCCGTTTTTCTTGATTTGCCTGTAACATAAATTGAAACAAAAAACTAGATCCGATTATCGTACAGAATGACAGGTAAACATCTATTGCAAGTTTATACACAACAGAAAGGCTTAAATTTATTGTTGAAGTTTTCAAAACTTGGTTTATATGGGGACATGTCTAATGATGCATTTAACAAAAATGGGTAACACTTGATCCACTTTTAAGCTCATGGTTAATTTTAAGGGAAAATAACTTCAGAGGCTTCCTATTTATTTTCTTTTCAAGTTTTCTTGTATTTTCTATGAATATAGTGTATTTCACATTGAACGATTTCCTTAAATTTTCAAGAATATGCCGTATTATCTAAATGGGGAGACTTGATCCCCCTTTTCATGGATGGCATTAAAATAAAAATTATCTGACACATTTTATTATTGAATATTCTCGAATTCCAAGTAAATCGAGTTGGAACCCTAGAATTTTATTTTTCATACATATAATGTGTGTGTAATCCTCGAAAGATCAAGCCTCCCCATATCAATATTGTATATACTAAGCTAAATAACCTAAAACATGTTTATAAAAATCTTAGTTGGATAAATAATTTTGATAGTACTTTGTTTCAACTATGTGCTGTGGAATTTTGACACGATTTGGTTCATTTTCTCAAAGTTATTGGGACTTTTTGGAATCTTTTAAAAGATTTCTGAAGGACTGAAAACAAACTGTCAGTCGTTAAAAATTAGTGGAATGCACAATTTAAATCACTTGTAGCTTAAACATAATCTTTTGTTCAGACGTAGTTTTGGAAAAAATATGTTAGAAGAAAACTGTTTTTGATTGCAAGAAAACATGGGGGCAACAAGTCTCCCCAGGGATCAAGTCTCCTCAGTCTCCCCTATATTTCAAGATCCTTATTATTTAGACAGTTGGTGTCCTCGACAAAGTTGTTTGGATGATCAAGAACTTTCAATTGATGGGTCGTACGATTTCAAATCCTTCCACTAGGAAACGGTAGAGGGTATACACATTTTTAGATTAGCTTATCTCAGGATACTGAATAATTAGAAATATTTTTGCTTCGGTAAAGTTGTTTGGTAGATCAAGAACTTTCTGTTTAATAGCCGTTTGGTTTGAATTTCTGCCGCACCGTGGCGCTAGTTGCGAATTTACAAAAGCATACCCATTTTATTAATTATCTTGAAAACATTCAACAAGCCGTAACTTAAAAAAATACCAAGAATTTTCAAATTTTGACTGATAGTTCCTCATCTTGTTATCTGTAATTGCTACAAATTTGGACTTGATTGGTTAGCTCTACACGAAGATGGAGTGCTTCAAGCAGAATACATCTTTTTGACTGTCGTTTTATTAACTCTTGTATGTTGGGACCAAGTGAAACAAATCAAATCAATTTTTGAACATTTATGAGTAATGTCTTTAATTACCATTTGATTCGAATACTATATGTTCAAAGTGAAAAAAGTTCCAGCTTGTTGAATACTTTTTGAGAAATTCTAATCATTTGCCAGCTTTTGCAAAATGGAAACTAGCGTCTTCTAGTGACGAAATCTCGCATCAAATGGTAAATCCACTGCAAGTCCTTGACTTACCAAATTTTGCCGAAGAAACCATCTTTCCAAGTAATCGGTGTCCTGAGATACATGAAATTTGAAATTTGTAAGTTCTCTAGCGCCGTTTTTTGTGGATCTTTAAACCATACTATCCATCAACTGTAAGTGTTGGACCAACCTAACAAATTTACTGAAAACACCAACTCCCGAAGTTATCAATACCCTGAGATATATGAGATGGTAATTTTGTCAGTGTTTCGTCTGTTTGGCTCTGATATCATATAAATGATCGGTTTGAGCGGCATTTTTACATGATCGCAGTACAATTACAATTTAAACAATTTTTGGAATTTATATAGAGCATAGAAGTTGGCCAAACATCAAATCCCCGGAGTCTCAAGAGCCTACGTAGTTTATGAAAGGGACTTTTTTATCTGTATTTACGAGATTTTTAGCCCTAGGCTAGTTCATCTCGGGACCCACGCTTTACTTCCCTTCCGAAGGAACAACTCACATTTTGCGAGTTTGTCGGGAGTGGGATTCGATCCCGGGTCCTCGGCGTGATAGTCAAGTGTTCTAACCATCACACTAGGTCCGCTCCACTATGAAAGGGACTTAATGGTACGCAATTTATGAATGATACCTTAAAAAAGGGCTCATACACAACGAGAAAGAAATTGGTTTGTAATATAGAATTACCCTTGTCCACTGCAGAAACCGTCCAAGCCAGAGAAATTTGATCTTTTCCACAGAACTTTTTTTCGTCAACCAAGTGAAACTCAAGCGTTAGTGAACCGATTTCCTTTGTTTTAGTCTCATTTGAAAGGTATTCTGAAGTACAAAGACCATGTAAAATTTCATATTTGAGACTTGTTCCGAATTTGAATAAATTTCGTAAAGGTTGATTTTTCGTGACGTTACAACGCTTTGAAATCCTATACTTTAACCAACCATACCTCATAGTTGTAAAGTATTACAATTAAAATTCTTTGTGTTCTAAAAAATCTACATACATTTATCTGTTAATCATGGAAGACTTTTGAAAAATCAGTCTGTTGGTGTTTAAAATACGACAGCTTTGATGAATAGTGTGTCTGAATACCTTAAAATCACGATATTATTGTTAATCTTAACCGTCGTTCAATAAATATTTATTGTTACATTAATATCATGTTGAATACATTTTTGGACGACAAGAGTAGTGTAGAATGTTATTAAAATGTGTAATATGCCTACTTTCAACTTTGAAAAATGAGTATTGATGATACGGGGCTCGTAGAATGTGTCATAAGTATATGCATCAATTATTTTATAATAAATTTATAAAACTCATCAAGAAAACTATCAAAGTACACTAGTTAAGCTTTTTTCTCGAAAATATTTTTATTATTTCCAGAATTGTTTTCTTAAATTGATTTGAAACTCCGCCTTGGAATTTTTACAAATATTCCAATGGAAAATCTTATCAAGTTTAATAAGACTATGTTCAACGAACAATCCATAAAAAAAAACATTCTAATAAAATGGAGTGATTCTTAACGATACATTGTGGCAAAGTTTTCCAATTTATTGTTCTTCATGAATTCTTGAAATTTGTTATTCTTCTGTTAACGTTAAAAACATGGAAGAGCCAGGTATGAAAGGCGGAGGAATTGAAGGGAATTCCACCAAAACCGTTCTGGAAGCTCTCTCAAAATTGTGCTTGTTTAGTTGATTTCTTTAGCAACAACTAATTTTTTTCTCCGAAATCTCTTTTGGATTCCCGCCATCAAGTCTTGCAGGATTTCAGTTCGAACACCATTTTATTTTTATTTTTTTGTGGATCTATCAAAAAACCTGCTTTAAAAGTTTAATTGATCTTTAAAGTTTAATCAAACACCCTATGCCTATACAAATTCCATCAAAAATATTACCAAAATTCCTGATTGGATGAAAAGTTTTAAAACTTTCAACTATCAACAGTATGTTGTAGCATGATATATCATCTATTTTTTACATCCTACAAAATTGTGAAATTCTTTATTTATTTATTTAGCTCTTCTAGCGATAACTCGTATACTGAGGAACAGTGTACAAGTTATCACTTTTTTATGGTTTTTCAGAATTCAGGATTTTTATGGTGTTTTTTTCCCGAAATTTTAAAAAGCCGAATTTTTACAGATATTCTTCATTTTTCTATTTGTAATTATATGTATTATGTAATTCTAATTGTAATTATGTCTAATATATAACGAATAGTAGATACAAATCTTGGTACTTTTTTCTGTCAGATTTAACGAGTTTGGATGACCATTTCCCACTTAGGTTACAATCCATTTAGATGAAATATCCTAAGCTACATAAACAACGACCTTCAGTTCGCTCGCAAACCCAAGTGTAACATTAAGAAACTTTTCCACCTACATTCGGGCCGAGTAATCCAAATTTTGCTTCGAGATAATACCACCGGTCGGTCGACGATTATGATGCAGAGGATTCAAGGTGCTGTCCAGCCTGGAAAGTCCATGTTCAACATGGTTGTGGGGGCGAAACGCTAAGCATATCCTTGCCGCCCCAGTTGTGAGAACGAGACCCCGACCTGGGATCGTAAATTACGATTAATCTTAATTTGATGACCAAACTGCCGGTACTTATTCTAGATACCGGCGGGTTGTGCTCATGTTGGTAGGTCGAAAAATGAAATATGATTCATTGATAGCGTGAACTCTGAAGTCTGCTGAACTGGAGTTCGAGAAAGGCTTCGTGCCTGCGCACGGAGGTATGCAATTTCCCAATTATCATTGCCGGATGCTGTTTGGTTTCGAAAGAAGTCTCGTTCATCATCCCGCTCAGATTGTACGAGGCCCTCGGGAATGTGCTGGTCCAATCATGATGGAAACTCGGGTTTTCCATCGTTCGTTGACAAAGCCGAGAGAAGAGGTGACAAGGTCGGTGCAGTAGTGGGACCACTATGCAGCCATCCGCTGCGGTGACAAGCGGGTCTAATGGCCTGTCAACACCTGCTGCTGGCTGAGCTATGGGAGCTCACTGGAGCCATCCCCAACCAACAACGGTTTCAATGTAAAAAAAGTATAACCCACTTTGACCCACGAACGACACAGGAACGCGGTTGATGTGGATTCCCGGTATTCATTAGGTACACACGTGTGATATGAAATGTGATATATGTCCCATTGGAGGTGCCACTGTCAGAAACTTGACAATCTCGGAGAGTGATGCCATGATTCGGTTGGCTTGTCTTCTGCGCTGGTGTCGACCTGGTTTTGCATGGCTCTATTTCTGCAAATAACTTCATCATACCTCCTAGCACATGGCCCTTCATGGAATCTCCGCTGTCGGGCTATCGACGTTTTTGTCATCATCATCGGCGCACCGAAAGCGGTTGATGCCATTGCAAAATAAACGAGAGAATATTCGAGGGAAAAACTCCTAGCCGTCGCGTCGTCTGTTTGCTGTTATGGGTCATGTTTTTGTGATGGGAAAAGCTCGTGCGTTTTCCGCGCGCATTTGACACAGGGAAAAAAGCTTGTCAAATATGTTTCAACGATCGTTCAAAATCGGGGAATAGATGATTAAATTTTTAAACGAGAGAGTGCAAAAACTGCGTTTCGCGTTTTCCTCTCACGTTTGGAGTTGTTGTGGGACATGTATGGCAAATGTTTAATCTTTTCTTCCCCGAATGTGCCAACATGAGATGTGGGTTTTACAGTTCTAAATTACGAACTGCAAATGTTTGACGAACACACTTTTCGTGACTTGTTTGTTTTTTTTTCTTCGAGTGTTTCAGATTAGAGAATTATTTTATTTTATTTCTTATTTTTAATATATAGTAAATAAATTAATCACAGTTATTTATTCTTTTTTTTACCTGAAAGGATAGAAGAAGACAAAAAAACATGTTATTGATTAGGTCGATACAATCATTTTTATCGTAAAAAAAGAAACACATGCAGTCTCGTGGCTTTCAAAAACGCACACGGAAGCCACAGAATAAAAAAAATAAATATATTATTCTAAATATCTGAGGACCTTCTAAATGCTAAACTGTTTGAAAACTCTCGTTTTGTGCAAACCGTAAAACGCAAGCGCCTTAAATTTAGATTTTTTTTAATTATATAGGTTTTAAACCTAGGTTTATTCGCCTCTAGCCCTAAATTTAGATGTGTGATGTGTTTAGATGTGACTTTGAAAATTCTTATGAATTCGTTAATTTTCAACCAAATTTAAACCTTATTCGAATGAGTGTAATCAGTTTCGTACCTTTTAATTCCGCCCTATGTTGCTTATCCTTTGACAGATACGCGTATTTCGACTACCACTTGTAATCTTCCTCAGTGTCAGTTATCCTACAACTACAGTATACTAGTGGATAACTGACAATGAGGAAGATTACAAGTGGTAGTCGAAATACGCGTATCTGTCAAAGGATAAGCAACATAGGGCGGAATTAAAAGGTACGAAACTGATTACACTCATTCGAAGAGGGTATTCTGCTTAGAGGGTTCGAAAAGTCGGTACAAGATTAAACCTTATACCTAAATGATTCTCATCGGAAATGATATTCTTACATGTTTGTAGGGGTGTTATAGCTTTTGATAGGAGATGGTTTTTTTCTTGCACCGACTTTTCTAACCCACTCAAGTGTGTATTTTCACTTCGAACCATTAAAATGAGTTTTATACCTTTTGATTCCCTCTAATGCTTATTTCTTCGATGAATACGCTTCAAGTACCACTTGCAGTCCTTTTCATTGTGAGTATTCCACTATTGCATACACCCCGCTTATTAAATACTAAATTCTATCTCTACCACTGAAACAATTTCCATCCATCGCAGATAGTTTTACGAAACGTAATATGTATGATAGCGAACATTCACATCAAAACCCATAATTTCTTAAAATAGTTCGTATATATAAAGCAAAAAAACCAAATCTGTTTTTCGAATCAAACTCAGCATTTATTAAGATAACAGCTATTGACCAAAGATCATTATAGAGTATTTGTTCCCTTATTAAGCATGTGGCTCCCATTTTCATCCTACGAAAACAAAGGATTGATGCGTTATTGTTTTGTTTCTTTTTTTTTGTATTTTTTTGTTAGAAGTGAGCACGCATGAAAACAAAAAGAAAAGAATTATTCGGTGCCGTAATCGCTTGTTTTCGAAACGGATGCACACATGCCCTATGTGCTACCGAATCGCTCATTCTCAGAGCAATAAAATCTGGCGTTCGACTTGATAGGTCTTCAGCATAAGAATCACAGCAGACCTATTCAAATCGAACGCCAGGAACATTCGCAAAACTTCTTGTAACACAGAAACAGGTGTTATTCAATTAAATTGTTTGAAAATCCCCAATTGATATAGGAATTCATTCGGTAGTGCATTTGGAAATTTCCAATATCTTTGGAAATAGATTGTATTGTTTTTGGGTATTTATTTAGTAGTTTTAATAACATTTATTTGTAAATTCTTTTTCTTTCCTTTACATTTCTTTTTCGGAAATGCATTTATTATTTTTTTTGACAATCGCTTTGGTAATTTCTTTGGCAATTCAATTTGAAGCTCCTGCGGTCATTTCTTTAAGAATCCTTTTGGCAATCTTTCATGAATTCCTTTGGTAATTCTTTTAAAATTTGTTTATTAATTCCTATGAAAACTTCATCGGCATTTTTTTAAGAATTGCTTTGACAATTTCTTTATACATTATCTTTTTATAATACCATTTAAAAAAAAACGGAACGGAATGGATTGGAAATCTATGGAAATTAAGGAAATTTTAATTAGAATTGCAGAAGAAAGTCTTAATGAAAATATGAAAAGAATTTCCGATGCCAAATAAAAAAATCCAAAGAAATTGCCGAAACAATTTCTTAAAACATTTGCTAAGGAACTTATACAAATGGTAAAAACATTTCCAGATGTTTGAATCTATTCCAAAAATGTGCCTAAGAAGTGTCCAAAGAAGCAATTTTCAAAGCCATTACCGAAGGAATTTTGAAATAAATTGACGCGGTGGAGCTATCGAAGAAATGTTATACCGAAACAATTCCACAAGAAATAACGGAAGAAACTTTTCATACAAATTTCCGAAGAAAATCTCAAATTAGTTTTTTAATATGCTAAATGGGATAGCTGAAGAAAAAAAATATGAGGAGGAATCCCAAATAAATTGCTGACGGAATTTCCGAAAGAATACCCGAAAAATTTCTCAAAGTAAGATGCAAAGGAGTTTCCACAATAATTGCCAAAGAAATTTCGAAAGGAAATTCGGCTGAAATTTCCTCAGAAATCCCTTAATACAGGCTAGACTCCTACTACACGGTTGGTTCGGGGGTGCAGTAGTAATTCGTGTTGGAGGAATCCCACTGCTTTTGGGATTTCGCTTAATTGGAGGTGTGAGCGAATATCTCTGGCGTATTACAAGTCAATCATCATACTTTCTTTGACAAAGTTGTATTGCTAGAATAGATCTATCACACAATGCCAACTAACATCCAATTAGTTGGCACTTTGGCCGCTAGAGGGGCTATGTAGAAGTGGTTGATATGTACACTCGCCAGTAGAAGCACTCATAAATTATCACATGCGATATCTCAAGATCAACTTTACTTGGAACAATGCTATCTACGGCAAAGTTGTTCAGTAGGTCAAGAACAATCCGGGGATTAACCAATAGGACAGATCGGTGAAGTACTAGATTTGTAGTAATGAGCTGAATTTTTGTATGGTGAGAAGGTCAATCTTCCGTTTCTGCAAAGAAATGGTGCAAAAAAGCGGACAGTTTGGACATCAGTGTTGTTATTTTCTCCATTTCTTGCAACATAAACAACATAGTTATGCAAAGTTTTGCTCAAACAGCATCAAATTAGGCAAGGAATCATAATAACCATGCTTTTTGCATCATTTCATTGCGGAAAAGGAGAATTTACCTTCTCACCATACTAAAATTCAGCACATTACTACAAACCTAGTACTACACCGAACGTGCCCCATTAGTTTGTGATTTCGTCGCTAGGTGGCTCTAGTCGTCCAGTAATGTTTCAAACTTCTCTAACTCGGGATCCAGAGCTAAAAGAAAAGTGTCGTCTTCGGCAAAGTGCTTCAAGAAGTCAAGAGCTATCAGGTGATTTATTAACTAGTTGGTCATTTCGCCACTAGGTGGCGCTAGTAGTCAAGTATAGTTTCAAATTTCTCTATCTGGGAATCCACAGAAGACAGAAAAGTGGCGCTACACTTCTCTAGCTCGCGATCTAGAACAGATATCGAAGAGTGTAGGAAAAAAGAATTAATTTTAGTGAAACAATATTTGATAAGAATAAGGTTAAGAAGACCTGAGAACACTAAATGACCAGGGAAATTTAGGTCGCCTGAGAAAATCTACGCTGCTGTCGTCAAATTTATGTTCGTAGGCTATTTTATACTGCATTAACAGTATAACAGTATACAGGTATGTTCCGTTTTTATCAACACGGTCCGCGATTTTCAGTTGACAAAAACGGAATAGTGATAAAAACGGAATAATTTTCTTTGACAAAATATTTTGCAACATTTTTATATAAATTGGAAGATTTACTGTGGAACACATTCCAAAAGTAAAAATATGCTGTTTATTATGAAATTTAAGTCTTTTTGATATCTTTTAGCACATCTTTTCTGACTGTGACATTGACAAGAGGTTTTTACCACATTTGTGACCACAGTTTTGGAAATATTTTTTTCGTTGAACGCAAGAATGGCACATATTACAGTTCCAGTATCCGGATTGACGTTTTAAATTATGACATACTTCCAGGAATGATTAATCTCCACGAACGTAATTTCAATATCCGAACAAAAAAGGATATGTTTACTTCCTTTACTTCCTTCCGGAACGCATTTCTCCACGATTTTCATCTTAACAGATTCCTATGAAAGTTTCAACTACTAGATACTTGATGGGCTACAACTCGTAGCGGTGAGTCTACGCCAAATGAAGCATTCCCCTCCACTGGTCTCGGTCCTGGGCCAATCGCTTCCAGTCACCCTCAACGTTCAGAGCCCTTAGGTCCTCCTCAACTGCAAAAAGCCACCGTGTGCGCGGCCTACCACGAAGCCGACGACCCCTACCTGATTCTCTGCTGAATATGATTTTAGCTTGTCGTTCCTCCGGCATACGAGCTACGTGCCCAGCCCACCGCAGCCTGCCGTGTTTTATTCGCTTCACTAGGATACTTTTAAAAAATCTTCAGGAATTTTTCTAAGCAACCACTTGTATTTTCTCCAGAATATTGGATTCTCCAAGAAGTTCCTCCAGAATTCTTGTAGGTTACCTTGTACCATGGCGCTTGTTTATCTTTTGGAATTCGATAGGGGGTCGTCCATAAACGACGTGGCATTTTAAGACGATTTTTATACCCCCTCTCCCTCGTAGCCTATTTTCCCATACCTTGAACATGGTTCGTAGCATAATCAGAGACTCCCTCACGCTCTCCTAAAATGCTACGTCATATATGGACGGCCCCTAAGAATTTTTAGAGAAAAGAGGTTCTGCCCCTTATGATTTCTTTAGAAATTTATTCTCGGATCAACCTAGATGTCTCTTTTTAAATTTTTCCTGGAGTTTCTTTGGGGATCCCTTCAAACATTCCACCAGGAATTGGAATTTATTAACCATACACTTGTACTTATGTACTTATGCATTATGTTGGGAACAGCTCGCTGACGTTGTGTACGGTTTGGGGCTGGAATGGCCCTAATGCACAAGGTGCACAATCATTCCGGGATTTAGTCCTAGTTCATCAATTCATCCAAGAATTGCTTTGAAGATTCACCAAGATTTTACTTTTAAAATATAGGAGTTTCACCGTTTCTTCAAAATTTCCTACGGGATTTCTTCCAAGACAGCTTTCTGAAATCCCTCCAGGATTTTTTTTCTGATATTTCTACAGGGGTTCTTTCTGGGATTCCTTCAACAGTTTTTCTAGAATTACATCAGAAGTTCTTTCTTGGATTCTTATGATATTTTTTGACTTTGTTTTGGTATTTCTTCGCAGTAGAAACATCTACACCTACTGGAACTTTCAGAGTTCTTCCAATACGATTCTGTCTTTCATCTGTGTTATTTCCTCATGATTACTATAGATGAACCAGCCTTGGGCTGAAAATCTAGTGAATAAAAATAAAATTACAATAATAATTATCCCCGATTTCTTACTACGTTTCCTGGGAATTTCCCAGAAGTTTAGTCTAGTAATCTTCCAGGAATTCTTTCCTAAAATCCTCCAGAAGTTTCTTCAGGGATGATGTTCTGTATAGAAATCTCCGGGGAGTTATTCCTGAGGATCCTCCAGAAGTTCCTTGTGGGAATCCTTGAGAAATTCCTTCTAGAAATCCTGCATAAGTTCTTTCAATAAATCATCCAATTGTTCTTCGAGTGATACTTTCAGAATTATTGGGATTTCTGTAGGATTTTTTGGGAATCTTTTATTTCTTATTGGAACACTGGAGTTGCTGGAGAAATCCTCAGATCGTTTTCCAAGATCCTAGACTCCTCCTTCTTTGAGAAACTTATTTCTGAAAGGTTTAATTCACCTAAAGGAACTTCTGAATTATTTCCTGACGATTTCTCAGAAGAAATCCATTAAGGAATCTGGAGGAATACAAGAATCGTTAGTAGGAATCACTGAAGAAAATCAAGATTGCATTTTTGGAGCAACCGAAAGATGAAATCTCGGATAAAATTCTATAGGAATCTCCTGTTAGGCTAGTGCATATAGCTGTTTCGGTCTGGAAAATTTCGACAGGGTATCAAGGGTGACAAGAGAGATCTCTGGCAGAAGTTTGAGCCCCGTCGGAAAGAAATAGCGACCAGGAGAGAATAATTCAGCACATCGCATAATTTCAAGAATACGTGTAAAAAATCACGTGAAATTTATTTCACTTAAGGAGAAACTTCAAAGAGTACCAAAATGGCTGCCACAATGGCCGACTGGGACACCTACTCACGTTTTCAAGAGCACAAATCTAAAAAAATCGTAAACAAATGCGGTCGATTTGGAAAAGCTGCCTCTTTTTGCAAGTGAGCAAAGCCAGGATAATCAAGTGCGGCTTTATTCGACGCTTCGTTCGTCAAATTTGTGCCTCTAAAATTCAAGCAAGAAAGCCCTAAACCACAGTGAACAGACATCCAGGCTAGAACAAATTTCATTCGGAAAGTTGTGTAGGATTTGAATCTTTACTTGAGTAAGGTTGCAAACCAATACACGATGACAACACTAACACCACCAAACACCATATTACCACAGTAAGTGGTGAATTGAAACATTTCAAGTGGTGAATTAAATTAATATAGGAAATTAACAGGTTGCAGCGCCATGCTATTGCCACTTGTGTTGCCAATTTCAAATGGCCGTAAAATTCCTTGCACAGTTTCGGAACTGGACTTGGATGTCTGTTCTCTGTGCCTAAACTGTTTAAGTTCTTGAAGAACACTTGAAGTGGCAGGCCAAGTTCCAGTTGGTACGTAGAGCCGTAAAGAAGAAGAATAATAATAATAAGAAGAAGGGAGAAGAAGGATCTTCAGAATGAAGTTCTTCGAGGAGGAATACCCATCCTGGAGCAATCCCTGGAAGGGACATCAATTGTGCCCTAACACAATAGGCTAATGAAATAAAAAAAATGTTCGATTATCCATGGTGATTTTTTCCTATTGCGGATAATCGAATCCGTCCTTTGATGGTTTTATATGCACATCCCATCTATTATTGATTTATCATGATTAGCAACTTTTGTTACACTTGGAAAATAATTGTGCCATTTAACAAAACGACAAAATTGTTGATGATGATATCTTGGATGATATTGATATTCACGTGTTACCTCCTGCCACCTCCTGTCAGATTTTCATTAATTAAATTGGGTCGGTTTAATTTTTTCTATTTAAATATTGGTTTAATTTTTCTCATTTTTAAATAAGAAATAAAGTTATGCTTGAGAGAAAGCATGAATTAACATTAATTATAGTTGAATTTGAAATGTGTTGAAAGCTACTGTGGCGTATACGTCTTCTATGTCATCATTGGTAGTTGTTACAAATTAATCATGGATGCATTGCCACAAGATTATTGTTAAGCTATAAATAACTCGTGCTTGAGGGAACAAATTTGACAAAATTTTTAGTGTTGACAAAAACGGAATGAAATGTTGACGAAATCGGATAGTGACAAAAACGGATAGTGATAAAAACGAATAGTGACAAAAACGGAACATACCTGTAACAGCATAACAGTCCCTGGGTGTAGAATTAGCATTTAAGTTAAAATACACATAAATAAAAATGAAAAAAAAAACATAACAGTCCCATATGAATAGGAAACCCAGCAAATATGGGACTGACGTGCGATCATGGGTAGTATTTCCAGGAAATCATATAAATTTTCTTTGAGAAAATATCCTGCATCGACCTGTCCGAAAATTGAACTTACACACATTCAGCATAGCATTGCTGAATAAATTCTCTGTGTCGGCTGTATGGGCCTGAATAGGTGAGCACTTTTTTTTCTTATTATTTCTTATTATTTAACGTTGTTTTTGTTTGTTTATTATCAGGGATTTCAACCTTTCATGGGTCATTTATCCCGTGATGAAAAAAGTGTTTCTGTCAGTGACAGGGCCTCTCATGAGCATCATGAAAAGTTTTACGTTATCATATGAGCAGATAGATGTGCTTTTAATGCCCGTCAAAATATTGCTTAAATTTAAACCTTTTTGTGCATTAGGATCATTTTTGACCCAAACGCTACAATTCCTGCCGCGAGCCGAGATATGCAGGGATAAAGACGTAGACCTCTTGACGGACGGACGTGAGGTGATCGAAAGGTGGAAGCAGCACTTCGATCAGCACTTGAACGGCGTGGAGAACGTAGGCACGGGAGCCCACGGCAACGGAGGAAACGAAGACGCCAGTGCAGCGGAGGACGGAAATGAACCAACTCCCACGCTGAGGGAAGTTAAGGATGCCATTAACCAGCTCAAAACCAACAAAGCAGCTGGTAAGGATGGTATCGCAGCAAAATCATCAGGATGGGCCCAGAAAAGTTGGCCACCTGTCTGCATCGGCTGATAGTCAGGATCTGGGAAACCGAACAGCTTCCGGAGGAGTGGAAGGAAGGGGTAATCTGCCCCATATACAAGAAAGGCGATCACTTGGAATGTGAGAACTTCAGGGCGATCACTATTTTGAATGCTGCCTACAAAGTGCTATCCCAGATCATCTTCATTCGTCTGTCACCTAAAACGGATGAGTCCGTGGGAAGTTATCAAACCGGCATCATCGACGGCCGGTTGACAACGGACCAGATCTTTACCGTACGGCAAATCCTCCAGAAAGGCCGTGAATACCAGGTCCCAACGCATCACCTGTTCATCGACTTCAAAACGGCATACGACAGTATCGACCACGCAGAGCTATGGAGAATCATGGACGAAAACGACTTTCCTGGAAAGCTGACTAGACTGATTAAAGCAACGATGGACGATGTACAAAACTGCGTAAGGGCTTCGGGTGAACTATCCAGTTCATATGAATCTCGCCGGGGACTGAGACAAGGTGATGGACTCTCATGCCTACTCTTCAACATCGCTCTAAAAGGAGTGATGCGACGAGCCAGGCTCAACAGCCGGGGAACGATTTTCACAAAATCCGGTCAATTTGTGTGCTTTGCGGACGATATGGACATTATTGCCAGAACATTTGGAACGGTGGCAGAGCTGTACATGTACACCCGCCTGAAACGCGAAGCAGCAAAGGTCGGACTGGTGGTGAATGCCTCAAAAACAAATTAAAAAAAGACAACTACACCGTCTTCGACCTTGCGGCCTCTACAGACTGAACAATACTAACATTTGACAAGGACAACACATATAACACCCAGTGTCCCAGTGGAGAATTTTTCGTTTGACGAAAAGTTTTCCCCGACTGGAGCGGGAATCGAACCCACACTACGAGGCTTACGAGACACCTAAACGACTGACGACTGAGCTAAGGTTTGCTGTGTCTGTTCTGTGATTAATACAATTAGTGTTACTAGTGATATGACACATTTCTAAAAATGGTAATGTGTGTGTTTTGTTGGTTCTGTCTAAGGTTAAATAAATATAACCGAAACGTCGGATGTAGGAGCAAAACAGCCTTTTGCTACCCACTCAGACTGCCAGACCCGAGAAATTCCTATAAACTGTAGAAACCACAGCCGTAAAATCACACATACGTACATATGTTATGTATAGGAAAATAGTGTGGAAAATGAGGGAGGGGAAGAAGGTCTGAAAATCCCAAAAAAACGATGAACGTAATAAATGAATCTTCCCTAAGTGACAGTTGTTGAATCCATTTGTATCTTGAGTGTAATGCAAAGCTGAACTATAGTTTTGATTTTTGAGGATGGTAGTGTGCATAAATAATAAAAAAAAACAAACCACATAAAATTACACTTTTAACCTCAGTATAGCATGACATGCAAAGCAATGTAGTTCACACGCGCCTCTACTTTTCCTGACTTCATCTCGTTGAACTCTGTCCAAAACATGATTGTGCAGTGCATGCAAAATTCAGTACATCCCACACTGACACTTTGCTATCTCATTCATTATGGTAACCCGCTTTCGAATTGGGGCCCCGAAATTCGGAATTAATTGCCATCAAAAATGAAAATTGAGTTTTCCATGCTGTCGTGTCGGTCTCAATTTTCGGGGGTGGAAAGCAAACTGTTTCAACAATCTGGTTGAACTACATCCATCCATACACATACCACCACTATCTACCGGATGAGTTGCTCAATAAATAAGCAAGCACACATGAATAAGAGAAGTGCGATTCACTGCTAGAAAGCTGAGCTGACAAGCTTCTCCGCTCCATATCAGTAGAGAACAGAGACAATCCCCTTGCGGTGCGGTGTAATGTCATTTGCCGGGAGGGTATGCTACCTATGGGCACTAATTCGCCGTAACCCACCAGGTGGTTATGGTTATGTGCGGCGTATGTGTAGTATACACGATTTCGATTTATCTTCAAGTTTCAGGAACTAGCAAGGGTCATGTGTGTGTGTGTTTTGTTTAACCCAAGGATGTATCAGCTTAAGTCTGGTGCTCTGGTGCAAACGCCGGTACGTATCATGAGTTGATTTAGAAATAGTAGTAAGCTCTTTATTATGTCAGTTAAATGCATTTATGTATCACCAACAAAAGATGCATTGAATAATTGTACAATTTCACACTCGATACCACCAGAAACTTTATCTATTAGCGAAGGAGAAATAGAAACGACAATCGTAGGAATTTGCTGGAAAATTTGTTTTTTGCAACTTCTCAAAAACTTCCACAACACATCTAGTTTAGAGGCTGCCAGCAACAATTTAGATGTCTCGTACACTCACAACAGTCAACGTGAACAATTTCAGCAATACAACTTTCCTCAGTCGACGCGCGGATGTACGGGAAAGTTTCCCGTCGTCGTCATAATGAGACCGACACTCGACGATGTCAAAATCCATTCTATCCAAGCGTCGTATGCATTCGAACGAACGAACGAACGAACGAAAATTCCAAGTTAGCGGATTTCCATTCGCCAAATTTTACAGAGAAGTTGAAACTCCGATCCGGAACTGACTTCGAATCCTGTTTTGTAACAACACTGGCGACGAGTGAAATTCTGTAGGAAATCTGTCATTGATTGTTTGCAAAAGACGGGAAAGACGAATCAGCCTCAGTTAGAATGTTTTCAATTCAGATTTGACTGATGAGAATCGGATTGTCAGTGAGGCGAAATGAATGAATCGTCAATGGAGGATACACTATAAAGGTTTTCATTCTTTTCAATGTGGATACTCCGTTTACAATCCAGGAGAAACTAAATAACTCTGTTTCGAAGATCAATATCTTAAAGATAATGTTGGCATCTATAAGAATTTGTTTCAGGGATTTACCTGAAGAAATCTTTTAGCATTTTCACAAGGATTTCCAATAGCATTTAATATACTGTAGAATTTTCTCCACGGATCCCGCTACAAAATGTGTAAAGTCCACAGAAGAATGCTATAATCAAACTTCTTCCATGCCGAGATTTTTTTCTGAAAATTTTCAATGTTTAACCCTAGTAAGACCTAGGCCAACATTACCAAGATAGGCATGCTTAACGTGTACTACGCCAACGTGGATGTCATAGGAGGGTTATATAAAATCCATAGGAAAACATCAAGTTTTCCATACCATTTAGTTATATTACTCAGCTTGGTGGTCTAGTGGCTACCGCTTCTAATTCATAAGTAGAAGTTTCAGGGTTCAATCACTGACTCGTCCCTTTCCTCCTACTTTGCATCTTTCCCTATTACTCTCATCTGTACATCTCATGTATAAATGTATGTATGTAGCGTATTTAGGCTATCTGGTATTGCGACATTTGCACCCATTTAGACTCGGCCTGAATTCATTATTATCACAGTAGAATTTCACACACGACTTCGCAGTGACCAGCGTACACAAGTTCATGTTCATGACGGCGACAGTGGTTTTTCTAATTATGCACGATATTTTATGATTTTCAAATAATCATTTGGAAACGGTTCCTGTACGATAGGCAAATAGTTTCAAACAATAAATAAATCGCTTTCGCTCGTAGTACATATGTACAACAGAGATGATTATATTTCCGGTTTAGGGGAAGATGATATAGATCGATGAGATTTGAATTACCTTATGACAACTTAAATGCCGGGTCATTAATTGGCTCAGTAGCTTAGTTGCTGAAGCACTTGTCTACCGAATAAGGGTCGTGAGTTAAAATTTCACCTGAGCTATGGATCTTTCCCCAATTCAACCAATAATTTACCCATCTGTACATTGTTTGAAAATCATAATTGACCACACGGATTGTTATTATCGAAAATTTGCACTTTGAGTGAGACGATATTTTATTTCGATTATATCTCGCTATCAGTATATAACAAAAAAGACGCGGACACCGTCTTCAGCCAGAAGCTGTACAGACTGAATGAAACTTTACACTAGACAAGGGACACACGTAGCATGCACCAGTGGATACGGAGAAGAAAATATTCTCACGAAAAGTTTCATCGTCCGGAGCGGGAATCGAACCATCACCCCATAGCATGGTGCGATTAGAAGCTTGGTGACCCTAACCGCACGGCTCGAGACTCCACTATAGAAATAGCATATATTTCAAACTAAACATGTGCAGTAGACGTTCGCTGGGTTAATTGTTAATTGTTAATCTAGTGGTTAAGACTATGGATCGCCAATCCGGAGACGGCGGGTTCGATTCCCGTTCCAGTCAGGAAAATCATTGTGCTTGCCTCACAATATACAAATGCATGCAATGGCAGGCAACGAAAGCCTTTCAATTAATAACTGCGGAAGTGCTCAAAGATCACTAAGCTGAAGCGAGGCAGGCCAAGTTCCAGTGGAGACGTTAAGCCATAAAGAAAAAGAAGAAGAAGAAGAAGAAGAACGTTCACTCAGTGCAAACTGGATGATTTTTAACAACAGTATACGATCGATAACTGCATCATTTTACATTTCGATTTTAATGAAATTTGATAACTACATTAACTGACAGATGTCACAGAACTATCAGTTGATAGCAGCAAAGCATTTGAAAAAATTGCAATTTTGTTGACGCAACATCGTTTTGTTTTTTTTTTATTCTTTTATCTCGAAGTATGGGTTCCTCAGAATACTGTGTCAAATTTTCATAGAGATCCAAGCAATAGAAGCAAAGTAGCATGGCATTTTTCAGTTTCTTCATTTCCTTAGCAAATTTTCGTCCCTCCCAAGTAACAATTTGATGGCAAATCAGTCTTGTAGAGGTTTTCAGAACCGTCATGAAACCTTATACCTTTTATTTTGGTTTTATGATGATCATAAGAACCTCTTCTAGCCTATTCAACTAAAAAATGTTACTTGGGTGAATATAATAGCATAAATAGCAAAAGTATTGAATAATGCTTAAATCTCCATTGAAAGCTAGAAATTTATATACATAGATACAGATATTACAAAAACAGAAGTTTATGATTAAGTTTTAAATTATCCTTAAATTCATCTGTCTATTATTTCTCCCGTGATTCGTTATTGAATTCATTCCGGCATTTTTCAGGATTTTTGTTTCCGAGATTGCTCACGGATTTTCTCCCGGAATTCATCCCGGGATTTTTGCAATAATATTTTTGGTTTTCGTCTAATTCCTACTAGCATTCCTCCGGAAACTTTTGTAAGAGATTTTCTTACAGCATTTTTTCCTAGCTCCTTTGTGAATTTCTCCTAAAATTTCGCTCGGGCTTCTTGGGAAAAACCCAAGAGGTTCCTTCAGTGGAAATCACGGGCGTAATCCTTTAATTTTTTCAAAAGAATCCCAGAAGTAATCTCGAAGCGAAATCCTGGTAGGAACTTCGTGAAAGATGCTGAAAGGAACTTTTGGAAAAATTCTGAGCGAGATTCCAAGAGAAACTCCGGATGAAAAACCTCTGAAAAAAAGGCTGGGAGAAAATGATCCTGATATAATCCAAGGCACTGGTATAGCCTCTGGAAAAAACACACCTGGAAAAGTTCCTGGAGAAATCCCAGGAGAGTCCCATCAAGTAATCCAGGAAAATTTCTCGAAAAAAAAACGCTGGGAAAGCTTCCAGTGACTTCCCAATAAATCCTTTGGGATAAACCGAGAAATATCTTTTTTCGTCATCTAAAATCGATTTAAACATGTTTTGGAAGATGATTTTTTTAAATTCTCGATTTCGTGAGTTTCGGTTTTTGATTTTTCTAATTTTGATTTTTGAACACATTTTTATGTTTTTCCTGGAAGCCTATTTGAAGTACGGATATTTTGAGATGAAAACATTTTGAGATTTTATGATTATTGTTGAAATATTTTTATTTTTATTTTTTTTCATGGAAAATTTTATTTCCCGTGTAATTTTAAGGAAAATGATTTTGGAATGTATTCGACCCCATTAAACAATTAAACTAAGATAGAATTATTTGGGAAAAAATAAAATATGTCAATTGTAGCGATTCAATACAAAATAAACAATGACTTCTAAAAGGTGACCAAAACATCAATTTTTCAATGATTATTAAAAAAATGTAAATACGCTTTGAAATACACCACACATTATTTTGAGATATACAGAACAGTCCTAAGTATCAACCAAAATATACAATTTTAATTTTCCACAAAACAAAAATTACAAAAATGCTCAAACTATAACCATCTAAAGGCTGGGTTGGGTAAAGAGGGTTGAAGGACATTTGAAAAGGGTAAAGAACGTCTTAGGCCTTTTTTAAAAAAAGTTCACGCTACAACAAAACGTTGTACGAATGTTGATGTTTTCTCTTTCTGGTAGTCACATAAGACAGTGTGAAAAAAGTTGCTGAGGTCGTTGTTGCGAAGCGTGAAGTCATTGTTAAACAATATGTTTTTTTTTAAATATTGCTTCATACATATATTAAAAGAAGGAAAATCTACCCAAAAAGTTAGCAGTTCTATCGCCAGTGACATTGGATAGAACAACCTGTGGTAAAAAAAATGACAAATTTCTGATGAAAATTTTAATAGATTGGCCAATAAACAACTCAGTAATAGGTGTAATCAGTTTTGTACCCTTTAACTCCGTCATATGTTACTTATACTTCGACAGATACGCGTATTTCGACTACCACTTGTAATCTTCCTCAGTGTCAGTTATCCAAATCTATTAAACGATACTGTTCTCAAAACTAAATTCCTTCCACATGTGAGTATTATAGTCTAGTTTAAGAGAATTTTGATCTCTAAAAATAACTATCACAGCTTCATTGAAAGTTGTTTTTTTTTTATCATCTGCTGTGATAAACAAGCCACCGTTACCATCACCCATTTATGGAAGTGGATGCTTATGGCCATTTGATGAATAGCATTGAAATAACTCTAATAAAAGGATTGAAAGCGTTCTGTATTGTCATCTGAAGCTTCCGAGTACTCTAGACATCGTAGAAATGGATGATACTAAATGCAAGGCACGTTCTTTTGATATTGAAATCGGAAATCATATCAACTCCAAGGAATTCTGTTATTTAACAAACACTCAATTTCGTCGATATAGTTATTGAGTTTTAAAGTTGGGAAGAATTCGAAAACATGAAGTTAAAATATTGCCTTGCAATTGCAGCTTTCAATACAATTTCCATTGTCCATCATTGATCATAGATTACTCCTTTCGCATGGCTATCACACATCCCTTTTCGCAAACCCTTTGATCGTTCCCGGTAGAAAAGCATCCCCAGGTAGGTGATTAATCCGGTGGTTTTTGATTTTCGCATTTGGCTGGAATCTCACCGGAATTAAAGCCACCTTGATTGAATTTTCGAGTGGCGTAATTAAAAATATAAACGCTTCATTACGGTAGGAAATCGCGTATGATTTTTTCGTTGTCTCGCTTTTTTTATCCGTGTGTGTGTTCAGATAATGCATGTGCAAGGACGAGCTGAAATTGGCATATGAAGTAACCACCCCCCCCCCCCCCACCACAATCGGAACAGTTGTCCGTGGTGGTGGTATAGCGAGGAGAGACGGCCGAGGTGAAAAATGTGATTACGCTTCATAAATAATGAAAGTGAATAAATTTTTACTTGTTGTTTCAACGAGCCGACAAAGAGGAAGTGCGCAAAGTGTGGGAAGATGCATGAGCAGTTTGTGCATGATATCAATTCCAAAAATGAGCTTATTTCAATGTAATGCAAATGAGGTCCATTATGTTGCATGATGGTAGCCATAACATGCTGAACAGGTTGGTTGCATTTTGTGAATAATTATTAGCTTGAAGAATAAAGGATAATGAGTGCTGCAGTGATCTTGTTTTGTGGTGTTGTCATCATTCATAAATATTTGCTCTATTTAAGCATGAGTATAATGAGCCTAATTGTTCGTAACATTCATAGCTGCACTTCGTGTTTGATCAAATTAATCTGAATTGTATCAATTTTACAAAGATTTAACAAATGAAGCATACATAAAGCTTACCATAGTCGATGTACACCATCGAGAATTCCAAAAATGTTCATATCAGTGATGTCACCAGCCACAAATAAGGCGATTTCATATACAGTCATTGTTTATAATATGGAACGAGCTCACCCATAAACATCCATCCATACTTTTTTCTCCACATACCCGCACTAACGACGCAAAATATTACCTCTCTACCGCTGACTACATCTTTAATTGAAGTATGCAAGTTTGTGACTCCGAACCATTTCAATTTGTTCAACAAACACGTATTCTGTTGTACAGATCAAAATTTCAAACACGTTCATTCCTATTGGACTATGTTTCCAATTTACACTTCATTCTAAATTTATTCATAATTATCACATTAACACTGGATCCAAACGCAGGTTTTCAAACCATTTGAGTCTGTGTATCGATGAAATTCATTCGAAAATCCTTTCTTTCAATTTCAATTCCATTCATCTGGGCAGTGCCCCAAACTACTGTAGCAAAATTGCATTCGTTCCGATTGTATAGCGGCAACTTGAAAATACTCCTGTGGTCGACTATAAACAAATTTACAAAGTAATTGAGTTTCGGGTTTTGATCCTTTCATTCACTGTGTGCAGCATTTCAGGACACAACATTGTATGGATAGCGAATGTTTATTTTTCCCCAACTCAAACTGATGCGCCAAACTAGATGAAGAGCATGGATGAAAAGTTCCGGTCCTGTTGGGGATGAGTTATTGGTCAGAAAATTCAAACGGATTTTCAGATTTTCCAGAAGGATCTGAATACCTATTGAAACATAGCAGTGAATACAACTTGAAGTAAAAAACAATTGAATTTAAAATTTAATAAAAAAAAAACTGATCTCCGTTTTTACTCAACTTTAAAGAGCTAACTCACACATTTATTTCATCGTTTCAATTTCAGGTGCAACCACAATCATACTTGCAATCATAACACTTTCATCGCTTCCCCAGTAGAATGGAATCCTCTGCATTATGGTGAGTAGTGAGAGCATCCACTGAGAAAACTGTACAAACCAACGAACAAAAAACAAAGATAGGCGGTGGCATAGTAAGGAATATGAAAGAGTTCAGAGAAAGAGCAACAAAAATCCCACCATCACACGACCAGTAGGATGACAATAAAGTTTCATCTCATATTTTTTCATGAAGATTTATCACCATCCATTATTCATCAGGATCATAATTTGAACTCCCGAAACTTTTGCCATGGAGATGGCTCATGGCTTGACGCTGGTGGACACCCAACAATTGTTACGTGTTCGTTGATGGTGCACATATGCGCGTGTGTACAAATGTGTTTCAGCCGGTTTTTTTTTCATAGTCCGAAATTTTCTGCAAGGAAAAAGAGAAACATCAAAATACAAAAACTCCCGTGGGATTTGCGGAGTGAGTGGTTCTTTTTTCCTGATTGCGTTCGGCAGCGATGAAATCGTTGACAGGACGGCCGACCACCGGTTCAGAGCAAAACTGGTAATGATGGTGCCAAATATCCGGCCAAGCAAGGCCACGCTCCGGTGACAAATGAGCTTTACTGATATGTGTTTATATGAGGATGGTGCGTACATGCATTGTTAGTCCTTTATGGGGAGGAAGTAATAAGGACAACCGACGACGACGGTGATGATATCAAGATCGTCGCAACCGTGGACAACCTCATCAATTGCTGTGTGATGAAAGAAGGGTGGGCATACCAATTTATTGGCTCGAGGTCATCAATCAACGTTTCCAAAAGTAAACGATTCAATTCCTACGATTCAATTTCTATAAATGTATGCATGACCTACGCACAAACTTATTGAATAAATATACATAGGCATCTGCTAATTTACAAGATTTGATATCTTTGTTTGCTGCTTCTCCGTAACGTTTTCATGTGCGTGACCGTAACCCATCCCCGCTTCTCGGTCCCTTGTCAGACAGTGACAACGGGATTTGGCTTGGGCCAACGCATTTCATTTGCTGCAACCGTGCGTCCAGATAGCAGCGACAGAACGATTAAGGATTGCATGTCAATTGGTGAGCTCGTTTTATGTTGTTAATCCAATGTTTGAACTAATGCAGTATTTTGGTCGAACTATGTACCATTTACAACACAGATTGAAAAAAGAGTGTAAAATTCTGTGACAGATGATGCACATGAATGGAGCGTGGGATATCACAGAAGTTTACATGACATACATAATAAAAGTCATATAAAAGTCATAAAATATAATGTAAACTTCCATTACATGTCATGTAATTCAGCATGGCTCTATAACACAAATGTACATAATATATCATGTAAACCATCATAACACTAAGTTTACATAACTAAACCGAAGTTTACATGACGTTTAAATCCCATTTTTTTATCTGTGAATATACTTGATTCGAATTTCGGCCAATGAAATACGAGAAGAAATTCTGGGCACACTATATAATGCATAAAAACTGTTAGAAATGTCAAAAAATATCAGAAAGAATAATTCGATTTTTTTAAATAAATTCACCTCTTTGTCGGTGTCAGGCGATGTTTTCCCGAACGTGTAGAGTTTCCATGTTATCAATTGGAACAATCATCACCCTGCTACAATCCATCTAAGGTCACGAACGATGCAGACACTTCTTCTGCGTTCCGAATACTTGATTTTGATTCTTCCTACGTTACATGTATCAGCCTTATTAGTTTCGCTGGAAAACCATATTTTGACATTATCTGCCAAAGCTCCTTTCTTTTGAGCAATTCTTTATCCAACTCTTCTTCTTTGGATAACGTTCCCACTACAGTCCCAGTGCACTGGGACAAAGCTTGCTTCTCAGCTTAGTGTTTAATGAGCACTTCCAGTTATTAACTGAGAGCTTCCTCTGCTAATGACCATTTTGCATATCGTGTGGCAGGCGTGAATATACTCTATGCCCTAGAAAGTCCGGAAAATGTCCTTCACGAGAAATTACTGGACCGACCGTGGAATCGAACCCGTAATCCTCAGCATAGCCGTGCCATTATAGCTGTGGCTGTGCCTTTACATCTGGTGGATTGGTTTATGTAGCTTCTTACTAAACTGTTTATTTTAACTCTTTTAATTGTTGTAAAAGCGAACGCGGTGCAGTTTTTGTCTGGAATAGGCGTGCGTCCTTTTTAAATCGGTTTTCGTACACATGTATTTAGAGTATGGATCAGGGTATCTTCTGATTTTTTTTTTGTTGTGGAAAATGTTTTTCGTTTTTGCAGAAACCATTTTTGAACAAAATTTCACAAAAAAAGGTTTCTGCAAAAATGGAAAACAATTTCGACCACAAAAAAAAATCAGAAGATACCTTGATCCATACTCAACATGTGTACGAAAACCGATTTTGAAAATATTGCTTCGTTGTTTAATAAAAAAATCAAAAACCAAAAAAATGAGGAAATGCTTCCAGTTTCGCCTTAAGTTCATCTTTCCTTTTTTCGGCCAGACGGCATTCGGCCAAACGGGTTTCGGTCAATTGACCCTTTCGGCTGAACAACAGGTGGCCAAACAGCATTTCGCAAACGGAATTGGTCCCCGGCAAGGGTCGGGGCAGGTGGAGACCCTGCTGTCAGCAACCTTCTGGTGCAGCTGATAGGGCCTGAAGGGTAGTGATACCCTTGCCTTCAGCAGGTCAGATCGGGTTGCACGTGGGCATCAGTTCTTGATGTCTGCAAAGCAGTTGGGCGCGGGCGGGGTTGACCCTGCCCGCCTTCCGAGGACAAAGGGAGTGGCGAGGACCACTCGGGAAACTGGCTAAGCGCCAGCCTGCTACCGTGATGAACTCTCCAAAGCGAGTCATCGATGTTCGTTGCTGCAGGCTACGCAGCTAACCTTGTGGGTGCGATGTGCACTAGCCCCTCTCTGAAGCAATACCTTCTGGGTGGTTCCGGAGAGACGTAGGGTTTGGCGACCATAGGAATGGTTTAGTGGGTACGAGGAGAGAGTAGTCCTGGCTTTTACTTTTGTTGTAGAAGACGGCCTCAGACCTACACTACCCTAACCTTCTGTTAGGGTGTCTGTTGGGCAGATTATCCCCTTATGGTTTAGAAGGAAAAAAAACGGAATTCGGCCAAATGACCCGGAACCACTGTGGACAGATATTGACATTAAGAGAACAAAATGTCTATTTACATGCCCATACCCAGTATACCGTGCTTTGGCACAAATATACCAAATAAAGGATAACGTGCCTCTAGAGCCGACCTTCTGATAATGCCACGATTGCAAAAAAAAAAACATTAGGTATAAATCGAATGTTATCACTGTCCTAGTTTGCCTTCTGAACAATCTTTTTTTTTTTAATTGGAGGAAACTCTAGATAAATTTTCGAGTGAATTGTTTCTATCATAGACCTCACTTTGCTTTGCAGCCACCTTTGCTCGAGAGAGACCGCCTTCTCATTTCCATAAATATAGCAATGTGAGGGGACCCATTCAATGGTAATCTTGTATGATCTTTCGACATGTGCAGCCGTCTGCTTGATTACGCTTTTAAGCTTTCATCGTCCAGAGACCCCAATGGAACCAAGACTTTCTGAGAAGATAAAAAAAAATGACCTGCGGTTATGCTGGACATCGTCCCCAAAGCATTGATAAGTGCTGCCAGCTCACCAACATGAACTGTATTACATTCCTGTAGCATTCGGAGGGCAGTGGAATGTTCGCTGTAGACACCGTAGCCAGTGAATCCATTAATGCAAGTCCCCCTTTGAACCCCTTTTAATGTTTGGGTACTTGTGGCAAATGCGAGAAATGTATTGATCTGATATTTTATTGGTGACGTGTACACGAGAAGCATATGGCACATGCCATGTAAAAGAGATAGGTTGCCATATATTTTGACAAAGTGTACAGTCTGACCATTTCTTCAAAGTTTCAACGGTAAGGGTGTTGCTCACTTCACACTTGATGAGTAACCTTAGCAAAAAAATGTTAGCGAGAGTTCCCAGAAATGGTTCTGAAGAGATTTTACTTCTGCCAGGATTTATTTGTTCATTAATAAGTGTTTATTTCTGTGAATTCTAGGCTTGCACATAATGCACAAAGGAATGGAATTCATTTCACCTTCATTAGGGGGCAATTTGCTGCTGAGAGGAAACAGAAAGAGCCATATGTAATCGTTGTGTAAAGTTTTATGAGTACACTGAGAAAAAATCATATTTTAGTTTCACTGAAGTAACTGTTCGAAATTGATTTTTTCAATGAGTTTGCGTGACACTTCTTGAAATTTCAGTCAATCTTCAAAGAAAAACAAATCATAATTTCAAGCAACAAATTGTATCTGTTTTCAAGTGAATTTTACTGTAGCCGAACTTATTAAAAATAGCACTGTGTTTTTTTCATCTCTTTTCATACAAGGGAATGGAGACTCCAATGCTATGGAGTCGTACCATAATTGTAATGCCTTTCGAGTAGAAGAAACAGAAACAGAAATATCAAAAACTAGAATACTTATACTGCAGATTAACTCAAACTTTAATCTTTCTGTTCTGTTCACATCACTATTTTTTTTAGAAATGTGTTTTTCAACGTTCCGTCTGAAACCCACTCTGAATTATGCCACAAAAGTTCAGCTTATTGGACGCAGTGGCTTAATTTCCCCAACAGGGGACGAAAAAATGTTTTGGAATTAATTGTCCTTTATCTTCTGCTAATCGCTTATGTGTCTGATCTGTAGCAAACACCAGCTTTGCAGGGTTGTTGTCCGGCATTTTTGCAACAGGCCCTGCCCACCTTTCGGCTTTGGCCACCTTCTGGATGCTGGGATCGCCGTAAAGTACAGCGAGCTCGTGGTTCATCCTTCTCTGTCACACACCGTTCTCCTGCACACCGCCAAAAATCGTCCTTAGCACGCGTCGCTCGAAAACTCCTAGTGCTCGCAGGTCCTCCTCGAGCATGGTCCACGTCTCGTGTTCGTAGAGGACCACCGGTCTTATTAGCGTTTTGTACATGGTGCATTTGGTGCGTGGGTGAATCTTTTTCGACCGCAGTTTCTTCTGGAGCCCGTAGTAGACCGACTTTCGCTGATGATGCGCTCCGAATTTTACGACTCATGTTGTTGTCAGCCGTCACTAAGGATCCGAGGTAGACGAATTCCTCCACCACCTCGAATGTATCCCCGTCTATCGTATCATTACTACCCAGACGGATCCGGTCGTGTTCGGTTCTACCTACCAGCATGTACATTGTTTTTGAGGCATTCACCACCAGTCCGACCTTTGCTGCTTCGCGTTTCAGGCGGATGTACAGCTCTGCCACCATTCCAAATGTTCTGGCGATAATGTCCATGTCATCCGCAAAGCACACAAATTGACCGGATTTTGTGAAAATCGTTCCCCGGCTGTTGAGCCCGGCTCGTCGCATCACACCTTCCGTCCGTCACCTTGTCGCAGTCCCCGGCGAGATTCGAATGAACTGGATAGTTCACCCGAAACCCTTACGCAGTTTTACACACCGTCCATCGTTGCTTTAATCAGTCCTAGTCAGCTTCCCAGGAAAACCGTTTTCGTCCAGTTTGTCCTCTCATTTATCATTTGACTTAGAATCACTATTTCTGCGAATTTTTATATCACCAATTCAAGTAATCCTAGTAATCTTAAGTTTATTATCATAATGGCGTAACTGCAAGCACAATGGTACACTATGCATAGTAAGTCGAGAATATTACACTATCGGAACGGGACTCGAACCCATCGTTTTCGGATTAAAGGCTTATCCACTAGACTATTTGGAGAAACCTCATAATACTAAATGTGAGATTATCTCTCGCTGGCACTTTAAAGAAGGAATATCATTTTATATATAACAGAACAATGCTGTAGAACAAGTTTTGAGAGTTATGCTCTGACAGAAATGATAACTTCTAATTGAAAAATGTGGCTACCTGCATGTAAACTGTGTTCCACTTTATTACCAAAAGCCATGCGTCCCCATTGAACCACCGACCGACCGGCAAAGCGAGCGACAACAGCAGCAGCAGTAGTGCCACGGGTACTTAGCGGAAATGGATGATACTCAATAATGTAGGGTCAAGTGGGGTAAAATGCCATTTTTCAAACTTTCATCGTTTTCAATGATAATTAGCCTCATTTGTTAGGCTTCCAAAGTGGTAACAGCAACTAGACAATATTTGCTCGATACTTCAGCAAAAATATTCACAAAACTATTGCATTTTCATCGATTTTCAGCGATTTTAAAAACTGATTCGTAAAACGGAACTGGTGCAAAACGACCATCTGCCATGGGGTAAGATGCCACTTCATGAAAACATTCAAAAATTACGTCTATCAGTTTTCGGGCATTTCCGACTCCTTTTCCCCCCTCTGTCTCGCTCTTTTCGTATACTCAATAAATGGAGTGTTACCCCCCTCCCCGCAAAACGATGATCGTAATATTTGAATGACCCCTAACATGGAAAGCTTAGACATCAACAACCATGCGTCTCCATGTGTGCCTCAATCTCGTTGGAAACACTTGGCTGGTAGTAAAATCACCAGAAAACCTTAATTGCAAGCACGTAAAACCGGAAGTTGCCAATTTTCATTGGGAAATCAAAGGATTTTTCGTGGGTTTGGTGGCCTAGCTTCTAAAAGAATGTTTGAAGCAAACATATCTTGACACCATTCACCTATAGCAATGATCAAGTCCCATTCAGGAATGATTTTATGAGTTGGGCCATTTTACCCCATCTTGGCGTTTTGGGCTTTGTTCCCCTACAGCACAGGAATCGCAATTTCGATTCCTGTCATTCGATAGCTCCGTCGCGTCGTCCGCAAGAGCAACGAAGTGAAACTGGTCTCCAACTATGGAAAATCCTGTGAATTATTTAGCACCATCGCAGCGTCGTCGTCGCTTGGGACTCGAACAAACGAAAAATGAAAATTTTACGCCGCTTGGTTGGCAATGGTAGTAAGTGTGTGGGTTTTCATTTATCTACGTCGTTCTTCTAGGTGCTTAAGAGTTTTTCTACTGCGTTTTGTGGGCAATCGTTGAAACAATGTCGGGGAAGAGCTGACAATTTAATGACCTTCGTAACTTCCTACTAATGTTCATTGTTGCTTAGGGGACAATTTCAATTCCTTTTGATCAATGCTTTGCAGTTTGATTGGTAAAACAACTTCAGGTTAGTATATGACATATCTTCTAATAAATGAACGAAATTATGTCTGTGAAACAGTCTCTCAAACTTTAAGCCATCAGCATTGCCCAAATCATTCATCTCAATATGTCGCAACTCCGCTGTTCCCATTCTTTTTGCGCGTTACCCCATCCTTGTGTCACTTGGCAAATGGCCAGCAAAAACAGCTCCATTAGGTCACGATGCCAGAAAGCTAACTGTGGCACTCTATCAAGATAATCCCGAAGCAACCGACCACTTCTTCAATTGCCTTGAAAATTCCACCCAAAATGCGCCATTTCTGCTTGCGCTCGTCGTCGTCATCGTCGTTCATGTCCTAGCTAGAAGCAAGCTTTGGAAGGAAATTCCACCGTTCGCCCATCCGTCCGTAACTGCAGCAGTCCGACACTCGGTATTGGAATGGATGACGACTTTATTTATAGGACATTCGGGCCGGCCATCTCCGACGAAGCGTTTTCCCATCGCATAATCCTGTTCGGAATTAAATTACCCGTTTTTTCAGAAGTGGCAAGGTGCAACGTTTGCACTTGCTCAGATTGGCTCTGCGCCGCTGGAGGCTGACTTCCAGCAAAATGGATGGTTGATGGCGAAGAAGAAATTTACACCATCTGTCTTTTCCCGTTTTGCCGGGAGGCAAAGGATAATATGCTTCCGAATTGCCTGGCTCTCTGGCTGTCGTCGTCGCCGTCGTCGTTGCCTCCGTCCGGGAAAAGTGAGAAGCTTTCGAGTGATGCCACCAGCGGGAGATCGGAACCCCATGGGGTTGGATTACTTTGAACAATATTTTTGAACTTGGTGCTACCGGTGATGATGACCTGTGTTCTCTACAACTAAGTTAAATTGTTCAGCAAGAAGAGAGCAACTCAATTACTGTCAGTCAGTGTCGGTGGCTAGGTAGCTTGGTAGCGAACCGTCATACTGCGGTGGCTTACCGCTTCCAATCAAAAAATAGCTACAGGCTGATTCAAGTGCTCTGGAATATACCTGCAATCCGCGAAAACTGACCAGCAACTACCGAACAAATTCAAATCAAAATCACAAAGATCCATCATGGATATTTAAAAAAAAATATAGCAAACGGAAGCTCTTGAGCTTCTCAATAGTCATTTTTACAGATCGGCAATTTGAGCTTCTAATTAAGAGAGAGCACTCAACGTAAAAATTGCATTCGCCACTCGTTTGTAGCATCTATCAATCAAGTTCATCCAATTCCACATGGGATAGAATGTAATTCTCGAATCGATTCTGATGAACAGTTTTTCAGTTCTTTTTTTTTTCTGCCAAGAACTTGGTGTGTGTACCTTATCTACCGGGTAAAGCTAAGTTTCCTGTTGCCAAGTAGAGCGCTCAAGTAAAATTTCACCTTTTTCCGTAAGTAATTTTGACATTTGTTTAACTGACAGTATTTTAACGAAACGATGCTGTAAGAAGGATGTGAAGAAAAGGGCACCAGGTTGTTTACGATTTGGACTTTTTCGTTCGTTTCCTCAGGAAATGTTATTGAAATTGAAATGTACTTTTTCGCGCGCGTGTGTGGAAACAGATTCAATTTAAAACTTTTGGGTGGGCTTCTGGGGAAAATCCAGATAGTGAGATTCCAACGGAGTTGTGAAGCTTTCCATGGAAAATACTGATGAGAGATGCGCTGGGATTCTGGGGGAACTTTTAATGGTATTACTATCTGGGAAATCCTTCCTGCAGCAACTTCTTCCGGGATTCCTCCAGAAGCTCCTTCTAGATTTCCTCTAGGAGTAAATTGTTGGGTTCCTCTTATAGTTTCTTCTGGTATTTCTCCAGGATTTTCTTTTAAGATTACACCAGGAATGGCATCAGGGAGATCAGGTATCCATTCAGGAATTCCTCCGGAGATTCCTACTCCTCCGGAGATTTCTCCAGAAATTCCTCCTGAGATTCCTGCAGTATTTTTTTCGGAAATTCCTCGGGGAAAACCTTCCGGAGATTCCTCCAGAAATTGCTCCGGAGATTCTTCCACGAGTTCCTCCGGAGGTTTCTTCGGAGATTACTCCAGAAATTCCTCCCAGAATTCCTCCGGAGATTCCTCCAGGAAATCCTCCGGAGATTCCTCCGAGGATTCCTCCGAGGATTCCTCCGAGGATTCCTCCGGAGATTCCTCCAGGAAATCCTTCGGAGATTCCTCCGAGGATTCCTCGGGGAATTTCTCCGAAGATTCTTCCAGGAATTCCTCCGAGGATTCCTCCACGAATTCCCCCGAGCATTCCTCCCTCGGAAAAAACTCCGGGGGAATTCCTGAAGAAATCTACGAAAGAATTCCTGGAGGAATCACCAAAGAAATTACTGCAGGAATCTTTGGGGGAATTCCTGAAGGAATCTCCGGAGGCATTCCTGAAGGAATCTCTGGAGCAATTCCTGGAGGAACCTGTAGAGAAATTCCTGGAGGAATCTCCGGATAAATTCCTGGAAGAATCCCCGGAGAAATTCCTTGAGGAATCTCAGGAGGTATTCCTGGAGGAATCTCCGGAGGAATTCCCGAAGGAATCTCCGGAGGAATTTTTGGAGGAATCTCCAGAGGAATTATTGGAGAAATCTCAGAAGGAATTTCTGGAGATTTGCTCCAGAAGATCTTCTGGTGATTGCTCCAGGAATCCCTCCGGGGAAGTCCTGCAGGAATTCTTGAAGAACTGCACGGAATTTCAGAGGAACTCCTGGAAAATTTACCGGAAAATTCCTAGTGGAATTCTCGAGGTAATTTTTGATGAGTTCCTGGGAAATTCCTGGAGGAATTTCTTGAAAACTCATTGGGGAATCCCAAAGGAATTCTCGGGGAACTCCTTCAAGAATTCACGGGGAACTCCTGGATATTCTCCCGACAAACACCTGAAG
This sequence comes from Aedes albopictus, assembly GCF_035046485.1. Lineage (NCBI taxonomy): Eukaryota > Metazoa > Arthropoda > Insecta > Diptera > Culicidae > Aedes > Aedes albopictus. The sequence continues at coordinate 18,031,541 of NC_085137.1, forward strand.
GAATTATCGAAGAACTTCTGGAGGCATTCCCAGGAAACTCCCGGAAGTTTTATCGGGGATTTCCTGGAGGAAAAACCTGATAATTTCTGGATGATTTCCTGGGGAATCCCTGGAGGGATTTCCGGAACACTCTTTGAGGAATTCCCGGGGAACTCCTGGAGGTATTCCCGGGGAACTCCCTCGGGAATAACCGGGAAACTCCGGAGGAATTGCTAATAATCTCCTGGAGGAAGAACTGGAGGAGAACTTCTGGATGAATTCCCGTGAACTCCTGGGGGACATTCTAGAGGAAATATCGGGAAACTCCTGAAAGAACTCTTCTAGGAATTTTCGAGAACTAGGAAACCTCAGATTTCTTTCGATAGAGCTAAACAGAGCAAGAGCAATGCTGCAGATTCTCACATAATTCTTTTCTTCCAGGAAACAAACATATTCACCGAACTGAAGTTGTTTTGAAATTAACCGCAGGAATTACGCACCCATTGTGTTTTGCCGCAGCGGCATACTTGCGGATTGGTCCATTCCGCAGTGCTTCCGCATTCCGTTGCCGGCCCCATTGCGTTTTCCGCTTCAAACTGATGTTGTTTCTTGAGTTCTTTCCTTGTCAAATATTTGACCCTATGTACTACAGGCCTATAAGGCCCCTGTGTACTAACAGCTTAATGCACACTGATGTCTTTGGTGCGAAAGATGAATTAAAATAGAAAGATAAATGTCACTTTTACTCACGGAATAATACATCGACATATTATTCCGTACGGAAAATTCAGGCCCCTGGCATCAATGAAATTTATCGTAGCCAACATCTTACTGCCTTATACTCATATTCGTGCAAATTGAAACGAGCGTGTAATCAACAAACGCAGCTTTTGTTTGATGCTGTGAGCCACACACGAAATCACATTCACAATGCGTGTTTGTTGGGTTGCTTTATTCAACTAATCGCATGCTCCTCTTACCGTACATAAATATTAAAGCGAGTTTGAAGTGTTTTGTAATCATAAGAGATGGAAAAAATGATTCCAAAAACTGGTCAACAAACCAAAAGACATGTTAAACAAAAAATTGTTGATGTTTTCGCATTTGACAGTGGGCGCTATTTATTAGCGCCCAGGACATCTTGTCTACCATGATTCTAATGCATTGATATAGGCCGTGTCAGGGGCCTGGGAAAATTAACATCATGACTGACAGCATCGCATAACAGTGCCATCTGTTGGCAATTCTTTCTGGCTGTGAATTACTTATCAACTGCGAACGCTTAAGTAATTTTGATTGCATAAGTTTTACGAGACCATTACTTGTCCTATCTTTTTACACAGTACTTACCAGGTGGAAACTAGCCATAACAGAAAAAAAAGATGGAACTTGGCATTTTTATCTTAGACCGCAGTATCCAGCAGCAATGGGAATTTAGGAACTGATTTTTACCATTGCATAGTATACTATCAGACGTCGTTGGCTTACTAGGGTTTGTGTGCCATCAGTAATCTCCCCAGTCAACACATGATCGCATATGATGATGAATAGGATGCCAAAGTGGAGGCGATCTACGCACACTTTACACGCGGTTAAATGCAAGCATGTACGCATATGGCCTCCACTTTAGCATCCTATTCAACATCATATAAGACTTTGTATTAGCTGGGTCACGCTCTCAATTTCATCCTATTCGAAACCAAGCGATTACGGCACCGATTGATTCCGTTCGAATGGTGAAGTCTTATGCAGACCACTGAAAGAGTGTCATTTTGCCTTTTCTCGTTCTGCTTCATTTCGTAACACTAAGAATCCATGATCTTTGCAGTTTTCATAATGTTTAGATCATGATACAGCATAAAACTAGGGTTGAATTCTACTTCGTCATATGCACTTATTCCCGTCATATCAGACGGAAAAGAGCCAATAATTACAAATATTTCAACATACCTTTGCCGATGGCTCATCAGATGGAAGCAAAAAGATGTAGACTATCAATAACCAGCCCGTATAGCACTGGAAATAGAATAATTACGAAAATAATTCACGTTTCAATTTCACTCCACAAACGAGTTGACCATTTTTCTGGTTTTGCGGTTGCGACGAAGGCAACCGTACCAAAGCAGCAGCTATCCGAGTTGTTCTTCATCACCATTCAATTTTCACTTTGCCAGATTCACTTGTTGAACCAACCTTCAATTCACACCCTACAAATTAACAGGTACCATTTAAAGTTGGATTTCAATGTTATAGAATGCAACAAAAGCTGTTCAATTAACTAAATCCATTGCTTTTCCCTTCGATAAAATGTTTGTTTACAGTTGTCGTCACCTAAAGAGGATGCACCTCGTCGGTCTGAAACCAACGAAATCGTAAAATCATTTTTATTTCGTTGTGTTATTTTTCAAAAACTCTGGTAAATACTGCCATTCACTTATATTATTTCATCAGTAGTTACCCAACTTCCCATAACGAGAGAAAGTTCCATCACTCGTTTGATCGACCAAGTGTTCGACGATAGTTGATAATGAATTTCATCAATGGGAACGATTACCACATAAATAGTTGAGGAAAACTATGTTATGCTTGATACCTCCAGAGTTGCAATCGGTGGAAAACCCCATTTCGGACAAAAGACGAATTTCGCCCCAAATCGTATTCGGAGTTGGCAGCACCCTCTCAGATTACAATGAAACTTTCTGGGTATGTACACCAAGACTAGATAAGCCACTTTGCATACTTAGTTTCTTCAAAATTTATCTGGACTGACTTTTGAAAAGGGCTAAACTTTTTTTATGGATTTTTTAAAAATGTTTTTAATCAAAAAATGACTACTCCTACAAAAAAGTGTTGTATGGGTGATTATCACAAAATAAGTCAAATTTTAAGAAAAAAATACTGAAAAAAATCCAAAATGAGCCCTACACTGTAAAAAAATCATTTCTAAAAATTCAAAGTTGATTTAAAAAAAAACACCATTTTTGATTTTGATGAAATTTTGTCTCAAGACAGGTAATTATGTTCCCTACCAACCGTCCATACATCACAAGATGGACTTTTTTAAGGAAAAAAAGTTTTTCTAACAAAAACTTTTTCATGTCCAAATTATTATTTTTTCAGTGTCTTTTTTTTAAAACAAACTAAACCAGTGAAGGTTATCTAGTAATCTCAAAATGCAATGAAACTTATTGTGTCATATGCGACAATGCAATGCACCCATATTCACGCAGCAGCACTCTAGAAGTACGAAACAATATACAATTAGAACACGCATTTCATACGTGCTGCTGTAATTTCTACCCAAACGTTTCTACCCCATGTTCTTACCTAATATTAGGTAAGGCTATTTATTAGATTCGAACTACCTAATCGAAAAAAAAAACAAATCAAGAGTTGTACCTAAAGCAAATATGAACAAAACAAGAAAATGAATCGGTATCATTCAACGTGTTACTTCTCTTTGGTTATTAAAGGCAGTTCTGAAAAGTAATGGATCAATCGTATAAATCAAAATTCAACAAATTCAAGTGCAGTGCAAAAATAAACAATCCAAAGTGCAACCGTCATAATCTACGGGGCATGTCATTAAGATTGATAGATAAGATTCATTCCATGGGATATACACATGAAATCGACGAATCGATGAGTATTTGTGAGTCATGTCGTGGATTGATAAGTCACAACAGAAGCCCGAATACGAAAAAACGCCGATCGGATGGAAACGACGAAACTATGCAACCATCATTTAGTGGGCAGCAACATCATGATGTTCCAGAACCAGAACCGTCAACGAGTGGTCAACAAATCGAATATGAGCTGGGTAAGTAAGCCTTCAACGTGTTAGCTTCTTTTATATAACTCATTTTGCAGCTCGTTGCAAAACTACATTTTTCAGTATTCTTCGTATTTATCCAAACCGGCAAGCCTCGTTGGATAAATGTACTACTTGTGCGAAAAAAAAACATTTTTACAACTCGTTGCATAAATAACTATCATTAACTTTCCACTGCATTCATTATTATATTGTTAACCTTAACTTTTATCTTACAGATATGGTACCATCTATTCCATCATTGGAGTCAATTCCGTCAACAGATCAACTACAGGGTCCCCATAATATTGAGAAGTTTAATACCATTGCTGAAACATTGAGTTTATCGCCAATCTCATCTAGAAACATGAGAAGTATGGAATATCGCATAAACAAATCATTGCAGATTACGAAAGCAGTTCGAAAAAATATCTTCGGAATAGATTCAACGGATGTTGGCAAAGTGGAGGCGTATGACGAGATAATTATGCAGTTAAAGGATAAGTTCAATCACCCTACAACTGACAGAAGCGAACAGATTAAAATACTATCTGTACTTCCTAAGTCTTGGTCGGTAAATAAAATCACAAGAGAGTTTAACGCACCAATGTATATGGCGAGGCAGGTGAAGGATCTTGTTTATGAACAGGGTATTCTTTGTACCACCGAAAAAAGAAGGGGGCATGGTATTGATGACGATACAAAACAAATAGTAAGAGAATTTTTTGATGATAATGATATCAGCAGGCCAATGCCAGGAACAAATGATTTTGTTTCTGAGGTTCGAAATGGAAAAAAACAACAAGTTCAAAAACGACTTTTGATGATGTCGCTCAAAGAGGCTTATATGATTTTTGTAGATATGTACAAAACTGTGAATATTGGTTTCACAGTATTTACACAGTTGCGACCAAAGCATTGTATTTTACTTGATTCTACTGGTATACATAATGTATGCATATGTACTATTCATGAAAATGTAAATTTAATGTTCAACAGTATAAGAATTGTGTCACAAGATGAAATAATACAAAAAATGCTTTGCGATATTTCCACCAGAACAGATAATTGCTTTTTCCATGCTTGTGAAAAGTGTGCTTGTAATGAACACATTGAAGAGGAACTTACATTGATATTAGAATCAAATGACAAAGAAGAGATTATATTTCAGCAGTGGTTGAATACTGATCGCTGTAATTTAGAAACGATTATTAAACCTGTTGATGAATTTGTTCCGTATCTTGTTGATAAAATTGACAAACTTATAACACACGACTTTATTCATAAACAACAATCATCATTTCTCAGAAATAAAAAAGATACATTAAAGGATGATGAAATTCTTGCGATTTGTGATTTCTCTAAAAACTATTCATTCATAATTCAAAACGCTGCTCAAGGATATCATTGGAACAACTCGCAAGCAACAATACACCCATTTGAAATTTACTATATGAAAGATAATAAACTTGTAAATGTTAGCTTCATTATCATATCGGAAGTAATGGCTCACGATACAGTTGCGGTCCAGTTGTTCATCTCAAAAATGATAGATTTTATGAAACAATTAACGAACTTTTCCAAAATTTATTTTATGTCTGATGGGGCAGCATCACAATACAAAAATAAGAAGAACTTTGCTAGTCTATGTAGATTCCAGTCAAAGCATGCATTAAGAGCAGAATGGCATTTTTTTGCAACGTCCCACGGTAAAGGTCCATGTGATGCTATTGGTGGCACTCTCAAGCGAATGGCAAAGAGAGCAAGTCTTGCTCGAGATTATGGAAATACCATAACAACTCCACGAGAGTTATATAACTGGGCAGTTGTACAGACAGATAAAAATATAACTAAATTAAATTTCTGTTACGTATCCACTGAACAGTACATTAAAATGTCAGAAGATCTCGAAGAAATATATAATAACGCCAAAACAATACCAGGCACTCAGAAATTCCATAGTTTTTTGCCTATTCCTGGCGACAAAGTAAAGGCAAACAGGTATTCTAATTCAGAAGATGAACCAAAAATATTTAGTATGATCGGAAAAAAATAGAAAAGAACATGTTTGAAATTGGCTCTAAGACACATATATATATATATATTTGAAAAATTCATAATTATAAATAATTGTATATTTAAAAGTGCACTTCAATACATATTGCGATCAAACATTACATTTCCTAAGAAAATACATTTGTAATATTTTGAAGTTTTTTATGTATAGGAAAACCCTTCCAAATGATTGAATAAATAACACAAAATCTCCTAGAAAATTGAGTTTCATTGGATTCTGGGATTGTTATGGCCTTCACTGGTTTTATTGTTGATAACAAAATACACTGAAAAAAAAAATCATTCGAACAAGAACAAGTTTTTGTTAGAAAAACTTTTTTTCCTCAAAAGTGCCCATCTTGTGATGTATGGACGGTTGGTAGGGAACATAATTACCTGTCTTGAGACAAAATTTCATCAAAATCAAAAATGGTGTTTTTTTTAAATCAACTTTGAATTTTTAGAAATGATTTTTTTTCAGTGTAGGGCTCATTTTGGATTTTTTTCAGTATTTTTTTCTTAAAATTTGACTTATTTTGTGATAATCACCCATACAACACTTTTTTGTAGGAGTAGTCATTTTTTGATTAAAAACATTTTTAAAAAATCCATAAAAAAAGTTTAGCCCTTTTCAAAAGTCAGTCGAGAAAAAAAATTAGAAAAATGAGTATGCAAAGTGGCTTATCTGGGCAAGGTCTACACACCAAGAAAGTTTCGTTGTAATCTGAGAGGGTGCTGCCAACATTTGTTCGAGTTGGCGCGAAATCCGTCAAAAATACTTTTGAGAACAGAATAAAACGAACGAACGAACGGGTGGTTATTCATTTGCATTACTCGGTCCACCGTACCGCTTCATGAGGAAGCGTAACTGAGAGGAAGTTATGTCACCTAACGAGGTCCTACTGTTGCCACGACCGACACAACCAGACAGTAGTAAGGTATTTATCATTGTTCCCAATCAATCACTTTAATGACGATCCATAGAGCGTAAACTAATACGGCTAACGTAACTTTGTCGTCTGCAGAACGGTAGGTTACGAGGAAATTGGAACGAGTGGCATTATGGAAAGTTCGGAAAGTTTGAATAACGAACGAGTTATTCAATCAGTTGCAAATACAGTTATCCTTTCATGAAAGGGGAGTAAGTAGGGAAAAACCGCTTACACGTAGCATATGGTGACAATCATCAGACATTAAGCGAAATAGAATGCAAAATATGGGAATGGTTTACAAATACAGTAAGTTTACTATAGGATCATGCAAGGTTAATAACCAGGGTGTCTACTACCTGGAAAAACCTGGAAAACCGGGAATCCTCAGGGAATTTTATTTAACAGGGGAATACTCAGGGAAATTTTGCACCGATGAAAACACAATAAAACATTGGGTCGTAAGAATAAAAAGAAGCGAATTTTATTATTCGTAGATCTACTCAAAAATAGAGTCCATAGAGTTTATTACATCATGGGTCTGAATAGAAAAGTTTTTGATTTTGTAGTGTTGGTGTATCGATCTAGAAAATCGGCTACAACGATTTTTCCAGAAATTCTGTCATATCTGGAGTTTTTTTTTATTCTTCAATCACTTAACTTAATTTACTGCGTGAACGATTCCAATTGGTGGCTGCACTTACACTTTGTACAGCGCCTAAATGTATTCTATTCTAATTGAACTGGTTGCCGTTGCGCTGCTGTCACTTTTCTACCCTGTCCATGGGTAGAATGATGAGCACGAGGATGTTGATGTGTGTCTCTTGTTTCTTCTCCAGTCCGATTGGGGGTCCATTATGAGTTGCCGTTAGCCGATATCCAAGTTTCCGGGTCCGTAAAAGTATATGCTAAGAAGAGGGCAGGTGTCAGCTGCTCTCGGGGGGAAGAGCAACTGACGAAAAATTGCAAGTGCCGGGGCTGGGATCGAAGCCATGACCATCCACTTATGAAGTGAACGTGTAGCCACTACGCTACGGGCCTTGGCATATCTGGAGTTCCTTTGGAGGTTCCTCTTGAAATTTAATTCCTCCCAGGGTTTTTGCACGATTTATTCACCCCATTTGTCTTGGTATTCCTTTTTGAATTCCTCCCGGAGATTCTTCCGGATTCCTACCGGCATTTTTTCAAGAATCGAACCTTTCTTTCCGGGATTCTTCCTTGAGAATCTTCTAAGATTCCGGAATTCCGATTGATTTCTTCTGAAATTTTTACATACAGAATTCTGGAATTTTTATCATACAGATCATACAGAATTTTTCTAGAGGTTTTCCCAGTGTTGCTCTCAGAGTTCCCGTGGGTTTCTACCTGGATTCATACTGAGATCTCAACAAGAGTTACTCTCAGGATATACCGCAGATGTTATCGCAGAATTTCTGTTAGCGTTTCTCTCGGGATTCCTCTTGAAGATGTTATTCCTGGGAATTCTACTAAAGCTCCTCCAACGATTTTAGGGAGCTTTTCACTAATTTTCTGCAGAAATTCCTTCCGAGATTTTATTCAGAAGTCTCCTGTGATTTCTTCAAGACATTTAGCTTTCTTCTAGAGTTTCTCATTGGATTTCTACAGAAGTTTCAGCTGGTATATTTCCCAAAGGTTCTCACAAGATTTCTTTTGAGGTTTCTCTTGGAGATTCTGAGAGAAAGATTCCTTACGGTGTTGATCGGTGATGTCTCTCAGAGTTTTTCAGAATTTATCCTAGACATTCTCCTAAGATGTTTTAGAGAGTCTTCTGGGATTTCTGCAGCAGCTACTGCTGGTATTTCTCAGGGAGTTCGTGCCGTGTTTTTTTTTTTCGGATTCGGATTCGGATTTTTTTTTTTCGGACCAAGGATTTTCCTTGTAGTTGATTATCTTATTTCTTGCAGTTACCCACCTGAGATCATTTTTTTACAGATTTTCTCGTGATTATTCCCAGAGCCCTTCCTGGAATCCTGAAATTATCCCGGGATTCTGGATGCTCCTTTTTGGAATTTCTTTAAAAATTGCTCCAGAAGTTCTTGCTGGATTTTTTCAAAGAGTTTTTCTCGGAATATCTCCTGAGACAACTTACGTGATTTCTTGTAAGAAATTCCCGGAGAAATATCTAAAGGAATCCCGGTCAAGTTTTGCGAAAATCTCCGCAAAGACTAATTGGAGTAATCTCTAGAGCAACTACGAAAGAAATCCTGAGAGAAACTGGGACACCTCGGAAAAAAGTTCCGGGATTATTCCCAGGAGGAAATTTAAGGAGGAATTCTGGAAACCTCTAAAAGTAATACCGGGGGAAACTACGTACGAAATCCTGCGACATCCACGAGAAATATCTGAAAACTGTTTCAGGAAGAAATCCCTGGATATTCCAAAAGAAATTCTTGGAAAACTATCCCAAAACCAGTAAGAGAAGTACTTTGGAAAAATTTTGAGATCTCCGGGAGGAATTCAGCGAGAAAGAAATTCCGGGTACATACTCTAGCAGAGACCCCGTGAAAAACGTCGAATCCTGAAATCATGATAAACCTCGAAAGGATCTATTTATGAAAGCAAATAAGTGAAAACCATTGGATATTCTTAGGTAAACTGGAAAAAAAAACCAGAAAACAAAAATCTTTGATAATTTCAAGCAAAAACTCTGCGAGAAATACAAATGAATTGACTGGAGGAACTCTAGAACGATTTGAAGGAAGAGAAGAATCTCAATATTACTACTCCACCAGCACAGAGTACAAACGTCCAAGTTCAAAACTGTGGATGGAATTTAACGGTCATTGGAATTACTGATTGAACTCCTGAATATTTTTTTCCTACTTTTTTAGAGTGTTTGGATGTCATTGTAGGTGGAAATATAAAAGCAATTTCAATTAACCCCAAAAAAACTTTGGGAAAAGTTTTGAAATATTCCTCAACCGATTTTTGCAATATATTCAAAAGAGATTTGTTAAACAGTTCTTGAAAGAATTCAATGGTTTGATGAAATCTCTTAGATGATAAATCTTGTGCATTTCTTCTTAAATATTGATAACTTAATTGCTGATATTTCTGTATATGTAATTTTTGAGAAGTATAGAAATTTTATAAAATTTGGACTAATTTTTGACTTATCAACATTTAAAATTTCGCCTTGGAAGAACCTGTAAAACTCAGGGAGTTTTATTTTGTCTTATGAGTAGACACCCTGGTTATGCAAATGATAGCAATTTAAGAAGAATTTCATCAATGTCCTCCGAAAGTTTTGACAGACGTTTTTCTTAGCCATCATCAAGGTGTTCCCTAGAACAGGGGTTTTCATATGCTGCACCGTGGTGCACTTGGTGCTCCGCGAAGCCTTGACAAGTGCACCGCGGCAGATCCAAAATTCTGCTTTCAATGCTATGAATGTCCACAGCATCAAACATCCTAAAAGGAATGTATCTTCAAGAATTTCGCTCAAAATCTAGGAAGTAATCCAACTACATTCCCTTACCTATTTTGGCAACACCCGTTTTTGGCAACATTTTCTTACCGATTTTGGGAACATAAATTTTTGACACAAAAAAATATTGCTAGCCTAAACTTGCTTAAAAAAGCAAAATTCATCAACTTTTCCAAAATATTTTTTTTTTACAAATATTGACGTTGCTGAGGCCCGTTGCGTAGTGGCTACACGTTCACTTTATAAGTGGATGGTCATGGGTTCGATTCCAGCCTCGGCACTTGCAATTTTTCGTCAGTTGCTCTTCCTCCCGAAAGCGGCTGGCACCTGACCCTCTTCAGAGCATATGCTCCAACGGACCCGAAACCTGGATATCGGCTAACCGGCAAATCATAATGGACCCCCCCAATCGGACTGGAAAAGGAACAAGAGCCACATACAACATCCTCGTGGTCACCATTCTCCCATGGATAGGGTAGTAAAGTGACAGCAGCGCAAAGGCACCGTCTATCCCCGTTATTGCATAGGACCTGAAATGCCGATGAATTCAATCAATTTTCCAGAAATTAAATTCGCAATGAATGATTTCGAAATAATCTTCTTCGTGATTTGGCCAGAAAACCATGAAGAAATTTACCAAATACAGGGGGTGGCCAAAATGTTTGGGATAGGCAACTTTTTTTTCTCTCGCAAAATGGCTAAAATATAAACGACTCATAAAAAAGTGATCATTTTCTATAACAAAATCAGAAATTGCCAATAAAGTAGTAGGGGATTTAAGCATTTTATGTAAGTAAGCAAACTTGCATACAACTTTTGAAGGGTGACTTGTATGGGAAATATCATACCTAACATAAATCGCTTAAAACTATCAAATTTGATTTGGTAAAACGAAATATTTTGCATGAGTCGTTAATTTAGATGTTAATTGACCAATTTACCTTTTGGTTGTTAAAAAAAATGTTTCCATGCTTAATGGCTGGCAGTTAAAAAAGCCCGTAATCGCATATTTTGCCCTATAAATTGGGGTATAGCTCAAAATTGTGACGTGCTGGAGCAAATCTGCGGCCCAAAATCTGTCAGAGATACATAAATTTGCTCTTGAGACAAAAAAATATTGCGCTGTGTAATTTAATAATTGCAATGAATAATCACATTTTTTCCACCAAAAAAGTTTAAATTTTCATACTGGAAAAACTTGTAATGAGAAGGCACGAAATGTTGCTAATTGACAAATTGAGAGATGAAATTTGTGAAAAAAATAGCGTTCTGGTGGGATTCGAACCCACGACTCCGTATTCGCTAGACCGGCGCTTTAACCAACTAAGCCACAGAACAGGTAAGGGGCTGTCCATAAACCACGTGGTCATTTTTTTGGGACTTCTCAACCCCCCCCCCCCTCCCGCGTGGTCATTAGTCCATACAATTTTTTTTTTCCGTCCATACAAAATGGTCATTGGCCGAACCCCCCCCCCCCCCCTCATGACCACGTGGTTTATGGACAGCCCCTAATGGTTCTGCGGAATAGAAAGCCAAACTGACTCCGAAGCCGCACCGTGAACACTCCTATTTCACAAACTCATCTCTCTTTTCGGCTTAGATGCCAATCCACAACACACTCCTGTTTGTGCCCACTAACGACAAGTGCGAGCGAGTTATTTATAGGGTATATGTACCATTCCTTGGCCTAATTTGCAAGCCGCCTTGACAATTTTGACCATAACTCATGAATTAAATGCACTAGAAATATAATGTTGACCCTATTACACACTCTAGGCAATGCATGGTTCACCAATTGGAAGTAAACTAACGTAAATATTCAAGAATTTAATTAATTTAGTTGAAAAGATTCGATGCGATGGTATGCAACGTTGGTCTATGGTACAAAAATTGGCCTATTAGTGGATACAACGTTGGCCTATTGCTTTCCATGCACTAGAACCACTATTATCTCATTTTTTCAATATTTCTGCTGAAGCATTATCTCTGTTTGTTCACCAATCTTACTTTTAAATTACGTTTTCGAAGCTAAATTTTCAAAAAAAAACTCTAAATAAATCACTTAAACTAAAGTTCTTCCTTAATTTAGTAACGAAAACAACGCAACCCTATTATTGTGTTATATTTTTACAGTCACCGCACACAAAATCTTTCTTCCTGTTCGTTCTTTCTGGTTCTTACGCAAGAAATGTTGTTGACGTCTTTTTATCGGTGTTATGACATCATTTTACTGATGGGCCAAGATTTGGGTACATAGTGAAAAAAATGTCCTCAATATTCGGCCCATATTCAATTTGTAAAATAGTTATTATTCGTTGAAAACAAATACACAAGCTCAAAACAGCGTCTTTGACCGTCGCATCAAATGTTCAGTTATTGAAAAGTCAATTCGAAATGTTCCAGAATCATGCAATTTATGATCATGTGTATAGACTACCCACTAAGCCGAAAAATCATGGCGTCTACAAAAGCTAAACAAAGTGACATTTTCATTAAATTTTAATGCTCCAAAATGCTAAAATTGAAACGAAAGGTTACTGTTGTTTGGCGCATAGCCTTTCCGATATCCACTTATGCGTTTTTGTTTGAGTTTTTGGTTTACGTTGATATAGGCCGAACGAGAGGACTATGCCAACGAAGCATCCCGATACCCTATGAAGCCGAGACTTACTCTCGTACTCCGCATACCTAGCCACCAGGCAGTTTGTTTTGCTGGTGTCTAATTAGTATGCGTCGAGAGCTCGGCACGGTCGGACGCTCGGACGACCGAATTTAAATTTTCCATAAATAAATTTTATTTTTCCATAAATAATTTAAAAATTCCCAATTTATGAACACCAAAAAAGCAATTGAAAACTAAGCAATAAATACGAAACAATGCGCAAATAACTTGAATGCAATTCTAGCTAAAAGTAGCGGCCGAGCTATGCGGCGAAGCCGCATAGAGGGTTGAGGAATTGAGGCGGCAGAAGGCCGCTTAGAGTTTTAGGTACAAGTATGGATGCTAAATTTCTGCTCCAGTTGTGCAAACTTGAATTCAGTCATTGCAGTGCTAGTGGGATTTTTTTGTTGAAACATAAAAAGGAATAAGTAGAAGATTGCAAAAGTGCTTCTGTTAATAATACCGTGGATTCCTGCTTTCTTTTTCCTCCAGTGGGGGTGCTTCCAGAATAACTAAAGGACTAGCATTTGTGATGTAGCTCTTGTGCGTGGTCTTATGTTTATTATACACGATGAACATAAGACCACGCACAGTTTCTTAATTGAAGAGTTGGCAGCATAAAAACGTAAAATCGAGAATTAGTTGCAGTTCAATATCACCGAGAAAAACCAATCAAAAGCAAATGGGGATCAAAACCAAATATTATACTAAATAAAATTGTCGCCCAAATGGATTGATTACCTATACCTGAATAGATACAGTTTATTACTTAAATGGATTTCAAGGTTACAAAGAAAAGGCTTAAAAAGGGCTGCTGCCATTCTACGCATAATTGTCCCATGTTATATGCACGCTAAGGCCGCTCAGCACTAAAGTACATAATTTCCAGACTACACCAAAAATGTGTAACACTTACACATTTACAAAATCAGCTCGTGCGTCCGCAAAATCGTGAAATTCGCAAAATATTTTGTACGGCAATCTAGCTAGGTTTACTAGTGACCTTGGTAAACAAAAAAATATCGAAATTTTGCATCTAGAAGAGTGTACGAGCTGTTTTTTAGAATGTGTAACTGTTACACATTTTTGTGTGGTCTGGAAATTATGCACTTATAAGTAGGCCTTACACATTTTAGGTGCTGAGCGGTTTTAGCGTGTGGGATTTCCATATAACATGGCACATTCGGGCGTAGAACGGCAATCTGAGGCTTCGGTGGTGTTTCAGGAAGGTTCAGATAATTTTCAGGAGGCGTTAATGAAGAACTTTAGAGGGTTTCTCATGTGCGTTACATGGAGTTTGAGGGGTCTCAGGGGCTTTTGAAGACATTTCAGGAATTTTCAGAAGATTTTATGGAAGTGCCGGAGGCGTTACAGAGGTGTTTTCGAGGGTACCCGAGGGTCTAAAGTTGCATTACATAGAGCCCAAATTGGATTTCAGGAATTTTCAGGAGGTGTTACATATTCCGAATGTGTTACCGGAGCGTTTTAGGGGGTTTCGGACGGTCTCATGTGCGTTACATGGGGTTTGAGGGAGTTCCCGGGGGTTCGATGGCATTTCAGGAAGTTTTAGAGAAGTTTCAAGAGCTTCTGGAGGCGTTTGAGGAGGTTTCGGTTGGCAAGCAAGGGATCCACCAATTTAACCCAGCCAAAGTGTTTGCATCCTTTTTCAATAAATGCAAAAAAAAATATTAAAATCCTAGACTTTATGTAAATGGCGGCCTGGTTTGGGCGAGAATTACCTATCGATTCTTCATTTAAGGCAGTATGCTTTAAATACTTAGAGGGGATTCACCAAACAGATTAAACAACTGCGTAAGCCATAATTAGGGTAATTCATGTATTTTGGACAGGCTGAGGACAACGTTGGAAAAATCGTCCCCTAGCTTCCTTAGAAAGCAATTGATTATTTTGCAAAGTTACTAATACGCTTATAATATGATTGTACTTTGCGTTCCAGGTGACAAAAACCTTAACGAAAGCATTTTAAGCTGAGAAAATCACAATTTCCAATCGCCTGTTAGAATCGCATTTTGGACACCGAATATATGTTTTGGACACCTTCAGGTATATATAATTTGGACAGGGCAGTTATCTCAATGTTTAGCCTTGAATACTGCTAAATCATGGAAGCAACATAAATTAACAAATATTTTCTTACAAATAATCACATTTTTACGCTTAACAGGCATCTATTTTGATAACTATAACATTTTTTTTAGAATCGAGAAAATATCGCCAGACCCACAGAATACGCCTCCAAGTATGCAATCGCACAGTATCCCCATGTAGTTCGTCAGATGACCAAAATATATTTGCAGTAGAAAACCAGTAATGTATTTTGGACACCACCTATTTTAAGCGTTCTAGATGAATGTTAAGGGATTGGCTGCTTAATGCTTCTTTATTGAACATTTTTCATTGTGATAAGGCATTCAAATTTCTTACAATTATTAATTCAACGATTTTGGGGTGAATATTGTATGTGACTGTGAAGTGTATGTCGTCTTGCATACTTGTGCATTTGAGGGGTTTTAGTGAAATAATTTACATTTTCGATAATTTTGAAGTAAATTCTTAATTGTTAAGCGTATTTTCAACGTAAGTCATCAGAATAGGATCTATTTGATCCAATAATCGATATTGAGAAGTATCTACTTTTATTAGCTCTCCGGAACAAGGCATACATCGCCGTGCATGTCCAAATTATATACATGTCCAAATTATATTTTTTACCCTATCTGATTATTTGAAATCTTTTATGAAATTGCGAATGAAATAATCAAATATTGCTTTGGCGGTCGCGACGTTTAATCAGGTTAATATTTAATTGGCGGGTTACGCTGTTTAGTGAATCACCCTACTATGTTAGTTAGGAAAGCCGAAAAACTCGCGGCTGTTTCGAGGTTAGCAGAATACCCCCTTTGGGTTTATGTTGTTTTCCTTGGACTCGGACGTGCATATCGCCTTCGCTAGCGCCCACCTTAGCCAGAGAGTCAGCTTTCTCATTGCCCGAAATCGAGAAATGTGAAGGGACCCAAGCTATGGTGATGGTGAATGAGAGTTTGGACAAAGCACTCAAGACTTGGCGTATACATCTCATGATTGTCCCAAACAAATGTTCTACAACTCGACAATTCTTAAACTCAATGGAGTCTTACCCATGGATATTGAATATTAAATAGTTGACTGTATGTCAGTGCATTGAAACTGTAAGTGCATAGAAACTTCCACTCTAAAGCCATAACACTCATATAATTTTAGCAATTCACTTCAAAAGCGCTGCAAAAATACTGTCAGCCAGTACACTTCAAACGAAGCTTTCAAGCATTCCGCTATAAGGAACGAATGAAAGTTTGGAATGTAACTATAAGAACTGCTTTTATGTTGCATGCTTGTACAACCATCCATTCGTTTCTCTCTTGAAAATGCTAACTTTCAAAGCTCATACTGTAAGCTGGAACGGAGAATTTCAAGAGCTCCAGTTGTTGCACTACAGCATGGTTTTCTTTTTTCGTCCTTTACGCTCTTGTGCGCTAATGAATTAATGTGTACACAGCGACAACGATTGGCTTCTAACTTCTACGTACCAGTGAAAGCGTCCGTATGCTCCTGAATGCTGAATGATGCACTAAAATTTGTCACGCTTGATTAATGTTTTTTTTCCGGTAGGAACTTGAAATGTTCATGAACATACAACTAGTTTTAACGAAATGCGTGGTCCTAATAAGATGAAATGTAAACATAATACTGGAATGCGTGGAATTTCGACATAACCAAAATATCGAGGCTACCACAATTTACAACAAATATCTATGACCTTCTGATATTCCAGGATTTTTCAATAGAAACAACAGTATGAGCGAGTTCTTTTTTGCCTCAACAGTGCATATCACCTAAAAATCCATTACGGTGTACCTTTTTGTTGAGAAATAATAAAATCTACCGGACGCTCCGAAGAAACAGTGCGCTTAGGGGCTGTCCATAAACCACGTGGTCATGAGGGGGGGGGGGGTTCGGCCAATGACCATTTAGTATGGAAGAAAAAAAAAATTGTATGGACTAATGACCACGCGGGGGGGGGGGGGGGGGTTGAGAAGTCCCAAAAAAATGACCACGTGGTTTATGGACAGCCCCTTAACGACGTTTTTATCGAAATTGATTTTGTCAACAATTTGTCACAATATTGCCACCTATCAACTTATCATACCTGCCACCGATGATGATCCATCGTTATTTACCACTCCATTCACTACTACCTAGTACTATCGGACGGTTTCCATCTCCTCTTTCCAGACAATAACCGGGATCACTAGAACCGAAGAACGCACGCCAAGTGGATAGAACGTCCCGGGAGCAGAGCGAGCGCAGCCGATAGCAGCAGAGCCTGCAGAACGCTACATTACAAACGGAAGGGAAAGAAAATCACCCAACAACTCCCCCCCAACATCAGCTTCTTTTTCGGACTTGGTTCAGTGCAACATGAGCTCACGTCACGCCTTCTACACCGTCGAGGTGGGCGACACCAAGTTTACGATTCTGAAGCGATACCAAAACCTGAAACCGATCGGATCCGGCGCGCAAGGCATTGTGTGGTGAGTACTTTGAGGGCGCGGGGGTTGGGTTAGATTGGTAATCAAACTTCAACTCTTTTACGATTCCCCGACGACGACGACGATGATGGAGGAGACTCAGGCAGCAATGTTGCTTCCTGTGCTAGGTTCAGTTCCGTTTAGTTGGAAGTTTTGTAGACAAAAGAATCAGGACTGGAATTGGATCGGTTTCCTCTAGATTGTTGATTGAATACCGATTGTACTCAGGGAGATGAACAGAATTTACCGGCTTGAGTTGTAATTCGTTTCCAAGAAACGTTGGCTCGTTTGTTTTCAATCCATCTCTTGTTGAAATCTTGGTGTCATCTGCACGCCTCAAGCTAAACAAACGTATCTCAAGTTGTCAGCGTTAATTGGATTATCGCCAGCTAGAGCATCCCCAACGGGAGCCTAATTTTATTATATACAGACCCAAGAATAACACAAAAAACGCCATGTCAAAACTTCCTCCACGTCTTGTCTTAATTCGAAATGAATCCACAATAATCTGGTCCAATTTTTGCCTTTCTCGTACACCTAGGTGTACCGAAAGGCTATATGTTCACTCCAAAAATGAAATTTTGGAGCCCCCGGAGGGGTAAGTTTCATATACCAATCGACTCAACTCGACGAGTTGAGATGATGTCTGTGTGTGTATATGTGTGTGTGTGTGTGTGTGTGTATGTATGTGTGTGTGTATGTGTACAAAAAAAGGTCACCTCACTTTTAGATAGTAAATATCAACCGATTTTAACGATCAACGGCTCATTCGACGCGGAATCTGGTCCCATTGTTTCCTATTGAAAATGGTTCGGATCGGTCCAGCCGTTCCGGAGTTATGGCCATTTAAGTGTTCCGGATCGGTACCCCTGGAAGGGGCCAGACATGAAAATGCACCAAACCCATGCATGCGACCCATCAAACCACGAATGAACGGTAAGCAGGAAAATAGTCTCAGACCATATCTGAACCGGTAATGTTCCGGAACCGGTTCCGGATGTTCCACCGAAAGTGGCCAAATATAAAAGAGTACCAAACCCATGCATGCGATACAACAAGTAACGGCTTTTCTGATAACCTGATGACTGGTTATCAAAGAAATAGGTTAGGACCACATTAGGGACAGCCGGTAGTGTCGTAACCAGTTCCGGGTGTCCCTCCGAAAGCGGCTAAATATAAAATTTAACTGAACCTATGTATGCGACACAGCAAAGCTAGGATTTTTTGATAACCTTATGAACGTTAGCAAGCAAACAGGTTCAGACCGGTGAGAAAAATGTTTTACGCATATGGTCAAATCTCAACCGTTACGTAGTAATTGAACTTTACATGTTTTTGACTTTTCTTGTCTCAAACTGGCTATAACTTGAAAATGGTCAAACTTATCGCATTTGAAAGATTAATAAATTTGCTACAAAAAAGATCTTGGAATCTATTGATTTAGTTAGATAACTAAAGCAAAAAACTCGAAAGTAGTGTTTTGCCTTTCTCGTACACTTAGTGTACAAAAAAGAACTATATGTTCACTCAAAAAACGATTTTTCGGAAAAAGGCTCAGAGGATCAAGTCGCATATATCAATCAACTCAGTTCAACGAATTGAGATTACGTCTGTATGTGTGTATATGTATATGTATGTATGTATGTGCACAAAATAAGTTCACTCACTTTTAAGGCACTTCCCATTGGCCGTTTTTTTCGGATTATAGCTTGAATCGAACCGGAATTGTTTGCTATCAAAAATGGTCCAGATCGGCCAAGGCGTTCCAGAGTTATGGCCATTTCAGTGATCCGGACCAGCACCGGTAGAACTAGCCGTATATAAAACTGAACTAGCCCCATCATGCTATATATCAAACTGCGGCGATTTTTGTAACCTTCAGCATGGTTGACGAGTTCTGTGCGGAAATCAACACTGGAGACCAGACGCTCCACGATGTCGGCCAAAAATTCCAGATGGCAGCCAAATATTCAAGGTGGCGGCTCAAAATTCAAGATGGCGGCTGTTTAATAGATATTTAGGCACTTAAAGCATGCTATATGGGAATATTTGATATGGGGAAGATGTCTGACTTCTAAAATAATGACTAGAATATCCAAGATGACGGTCTGAAATCCAAAATGGTGGCTTTAATTTCAAGATGGCGTCTGTTTAAAGAAATTTAAGGCTCTAAAACCATGCAATATGGGTATATTTGGTATGGGGAACATGTCCGGATTCAAAAAAGGACGACCAGAATGTTAAAGATGGCGATCTAAAATCCAAGATGGTGGTTTCAGTTTCAATATGGCGGCTGTTTGATGGAGATTTAGGTTCTAACGGCTGTTTAATGAAGTTTTAGGCTCTAAAACCGTGCAATATTGGTATATTTGGTATGGTGAAGACTTCCAGAGTCCAAAATGGCGATCAGGTTATCCAAGATGGCGATCTAAAATTTAAGATGGCGATTCTGAATTCAAAATCGCGGCTGTTTAATGGAGTTTTAGGGTTCTGAAACAATGCATTATTGGTATACTTGGTATGGGAATGATGTCTGGATTCCAAAAATTACGACTATAATATCCAAGATGTTGGTCCGAAATCCAAGATGGCGGCTCCACATTCAAGATGGCGGCTGTTTAATGAAGTATATTTTTCGTAGGGAAGATGCCTGGACGCCAAAAATGGCGACCAAAACATCCAAGATGGCATTCTTAAATCCTAAATGGCGGCTTCAAATTCAAGATAGCGTCTTTTTCTTAAGAGTTTGAGGCTCAAACATTAAAAGTCAGACAAACGATATGATTTCTGGTATCATGAAATGGATTTCTGTTAATTGTATGAAAGTGCGATATACATCAACATTTCGCTTGAGTTTTATTGAAATGGGGTTTCGAAGGCACGAGAAAGGCGCCATCACCGCTAGGTGGATTAATTAGGGTTTTCGATATGAAATCGATTTTTGTTCTATTTTTAAGCAAAGTTGATCTCTTCACACATCTCTTTCTCTGCAACCAATGCTCCGATTGAGCTGAAATTTTTAACCGTTACTATCCAACATCGCACGTTGAGAAAATAATTTTTATCTTATCAAATAAATTTTTTTTTTATATTTTTTAATATTAATGCGAGAAAAAAAATTAAAAAAAAATCCTCCAATGCACAGTGAGCAGAAGCGGGCCCGTAATCGGACTTATTTGAAAGCCGCTAGTTTTGAAACTCGAATTGATGCATTTTCCATGGAAAATAGGCCGATAAATCGAATGGTGATGGTTTCATCTTGTGCAGACCTCGGAAAGGGGTTCATTTTGCCCCATTTTACCCTAAATCAGCCGTTTTCAATGGGTATATTTTCATAACTCTACACGCCGCTAATTTTTATGTATATAAATTGACGAATATGTTTACAGAATAGAGTGATGAAGTGTTCATTCAGTGCTGAGCCTAATAAATGATCCATTTCGCCCTATTTCACCCTAAATTTATAATTTTAATGTATGTATGCCTGTAATTTCAATTGATTCAGAATTTTTGTACATTGATGAACAAATGTCATGCTATTATATCTACAAATTGAATGGCGATGACATCATGCTATGCTTAGTCCAAGAAGTGGTGTATTTTACCCTATTTCACTCTATATTAGAAGTAATGGTAAATATAACGTCTATAGCTTTAAATGCTGCAATAATTTAAGCTTATGATTGGACAAGTAATATGTTATCAGCTCTACAGCACTGAATGATGATGGGGTCATGCTGTGACATGTCTAAGTAATGGCCCGTTTTACCCCATATCACCCTATATAAGTTATTTTGCAAACAGATCTCTATAAATTAGTTTTATAGTGATGATTAACCTGGGCTTGTTAGGGGAATATCTGTAAATAAAAAGAAAATCGGGTTAAGTACGGTTCCTTTGAATTCCACTAAGAATTTGCATCCTTTGACAGATACGTATTTCGACCTCAACTGTAAGGTCGTCTTCAGTGTCTTGTACTTGACTCGACTCTCAATAACTAATAAATAACTTATATAGAGTGATATGGAGTAAAACAGGCCATTACTTAGACATGTCACAGCATGACCCCATCATCATTCAGTGCTGTAGAGCTGATAACATATTACTTGTCCAATCATAAGCTTAAATTATTGCAGCATTTAAAGCTGTAGGAGTTATATTTACCATTACTACTAATATAGAGTGAAATGGGGTAAAATACGCCACTTCTTGGACTAAGCATAGCATGATGTCATCGTCATTCAATTTTGTAGATATAATAGCATGAACTGAATCAATTGAAATTACAGGCATACAAACATTAAAACTGTAAATTTAGGGTGAAATAGGGCGAAATGGGTCATTTATTAGGCTCAGCACTGCATGAACACTTCATCACTCTATTCTGTAAACATAATAGTATCATATTCGTCAATATTATATACATAAAAAATAACGGCGTGTAAAGTTATGAAAGTATATCCATTGAAAACGGCTGATTTAGGGTAAAATGGGGCAAAATGAACCCCTTCCCGAGGTCTGCACAAGATGAAACCATCACCATTCGATTTATCGGCCTATTTTTCATGGAAAATGCATCAGTTTGTGTTTCAAAACCAGCGGCTTCTAAATAAGTACGATTACGGGCCCGTTTCTGCCCACTGTGCAATGTGTTCCATGTCCCTAAATATGATGCTAATTATCTGGTTTGGAGTAAAAATAGCAAAAAATCGTCAAAAACTACAATTTTGCATGAAAAAAAAACAAGTTTTAATGCATGTTTTGACAGTTTTTGGTAAAAAGTGTCATAAAAATGACTACTTTGGCGAATAGTTTGTTTGGGACAAAGATAGGCAACAGAAATATCTTCAAAAGCAAGCTAAAAAATTTCAAATTGGTCAAACGCTTGAAAAGTTATCAGACTCTAAAGTTAATTTTTTTTTGTAAAAAGAAGAAAAAAATAAATTGAATCTTCAAAAACTCATATTTTGCGTGACTTTGGAAAAATTTAATGCTCTGCGTGTTTATTTGAAATTAAATTTGTGAGAGATTCAAAAAAAGTATTGAAAATCGGTTGAAAATTGAAAAAGTTGTGGCACTGAAGTGAAAGCATCTTTTCATTACTCGAAAATTCAACTTTGAGGCGATTGCCACCTCAAAATCTCAATACTTTCGGCTCAAACTCAGAGGTTTCTCTATTTATGTCATTTGAATCCAGAAGAGCTTACGAGTTCCAGGTTTCAACAACTTTTGAAAAACAAGCCGCAGCCTGCTGTTTAGCTCGACTTTCAGGTAAAACTCAAAAACTGTTGTTTTTAAAATTTTCTGAAGCAGGATCTCGAAAATGACCGATGAAAATCCCTGTCATACCAGAGGCTTTGCCTCAATTTTTTCTGAAACCTTTTAAAATTTCTTGCCAAAGCTTAAACTTTTTAGAATTTATTGCCAGGATGGTATCCATTTTTGTTTTAAATTTTCTAAAATCAGATGCATTTTGATTGGCGTAATTTCTTCAACGGTTTCTCGTAGAATTCCTTGTTTGTTATTCTTGGATTTCTGTGAGAAACTTCTCCGACAATTTGCTGAGAATTTTCCCAAGCATTTCTGTAGAAATTATCTGTCATAAGTTTCATCACTTGTGTTTTCGGTCATTATTTTCAGGAATTTTGCTAGAAATTACTTTGATGATTCCGAAATTTTTCTTCAAGTTGCATGTCAACAAACGCTTAGATATATTACTATCAAACATCTCGCTAAGGTTAATCCAAGAACTCTACCACGCTTCATGCTTATCTCTACCAGGAATTCCTTAAAACGTTTGAAAGGAGTTCAATAGATATTTCTCCTAGGATTTAATCATCATGTACTGGGCATTTTTTTTTATTATCGTACAAATTGGGCCGAAGGGTCTCAAATTTTCATGAAACTTTTTCCACAGGCAGGGCTCATGGATATATGAACAAAAAAAAAAAATGAGGAAAATTCAGGGTCGCCTATTTTCCCGGAAAACTCAAGTGGAAATTTTTTGTTTTCCCCTGACACTACTTACTTTGAAAAATCATAACTCAAGAACGAAGCATCGTAGAAACAAAGTTTTTTTTAGAAAATGAAAGCAAATTTTCTCAGAAATCCAAAAAAAAAATATGAACTGGAAAAAGTTTCCCACAAAGTTTTCCACAGTTGAGAAAATTCATAAAGAAAAGCCGGAAAAACTATGTCTGAACTCGTGGAAAATTTTCAAAAAATATTTTTGGGAATGTTATTTTATAAGCTTTGATCGCTGAAATTTTTGGAATGTACTTTTTTCTCGTTACTGAGTTATGATCAATTATGTGAAAATGACCATGTAAGCCTATATTATATGGTCATTTTTCAAAAAATTTGCCATAACTCAGGAACGAAAATAAAGTGCATTCCAAAAATTTCAGCGATCAAAGCTTATGAAATTACCTTCTCAAAAATATTTTTTTAAAAATTTTCCACGAGTTCGGACATAGTTTTTCCGGCTTTTCTTTATGAATTTTCTCAACGGTGAAAAATTTTGTGGAAAACTTTTTCCATTTCATATTTTTTTTGGATTTCAAAAATTTCAGCGATTAAAGCTTATAAAATAACCTTCTCAAAAATATTTTTTCGAAAATCTTCCACGAGTTCGGGCATAGTTTTTCCGGCTTTTCTTTACAAATTTTCTCAACTGTGGAAAATTTTGTGGGAAACTTTTTCCAGTTCATATTTTTTTTGGATTTCTGAGAAAATTTGCTTTCATTTTCTGAAAAAATCTTTGCTTCCACGATGCTTCGTTCTTGAGTTTTGATTTTTCAAAGTAAGTAGTGTCAGGGGAAAACAAAAAAAATCCACCGGAGTTTTCCAGGAAAATAGGCGACCTTGAATTTTCCTCAATTTTTTTTGTTCATATATCCATGAGCCCTGCCTGTGGAAAAAGTTTCATGAAAATTTGAGACCCTTCGGCCCAAACCCGTACGGTAATAAAAAAAATCCCCTGCTGCGAGATTTCCGTCTATTTTTTTAATAATCCATTTTTATACAAATATCTTACGGATAAACTCTGAAATAACGCTAAATTTCGTTAGAAAGTATTCTACGAATACGTATATTCTTAGTAATGTCTCGAAAAGTATTCCATTCAAAATTCTAGAGGAGGTTTTTCCTTAATTTCCTTCATTAATTTTATTTGAACACTGGCACAAACCGTGGATGGAGATACAAAGAAGTGTATATCCATTTGCGTTGCAGATTTCGCTACTCTCTAAAACATGGGTTTCCAACCTTCGTTTCGCGACCCCCCAACTGCTTGCAGGCACGCTGCGATTGTTCTACGAAAAGCGGGATGACAACAGATTGGGGGGGGGGGGGGGTGGTCGTGAGAGCCAAGGTTGGGAAGCGATGATCTAAAATCCACTCATCCTAGCACACCTGACGAAGTCCTTGCAATCATTTGTATTTTTATTTTGAAATTCCTGTACAAAAAATTAGTCCGAAAGAGCTCACAAAAAAATCTGTGATATTAGGACTTCTTGCAGGGATTCCGAACAATATTTTTAGGGATTCTTTCCAAAATTCGTGCAAGGGTTTCTTCAGTAATTTAGTAATTTATGAGAACTGCACAAAACCCGCCAGAAATTCCTGTACGAGATATTAAAAAAAAAATCTATCAAACATTAATTTGGAAATTTTTACCAGGGATTTCTTCAGTTTCTTACAGGGATCAATTCAGATATTTCACTAGATGAATGTCTGAAATTTTTCAAAAGGTTTTTTTAGAAGGTCCTTGAATCGATTGCTTCAGAAACTCCTCTATGAGTTTCTTCGGAAGCTCTTAAACAGCTCTTAAAACCATAGCTTCAGAAATGGCTACATGAATTACTGTAAAAAATGTTCCAGGTATGTTTAACATAAATGCTCCAGCGATTCCTTCAGAAAAACTTTTATGGAAAATTTAAGCAATTCTGCCAGGAATGCCTTCGGAGATTTGTCTGAGAACTCATTGAAAAATTCTTCATAGTTTTCTAGGGATTACCCCAGAAATTAATGTAAGTAATCCTTTATAGAGCCTTCTTTGGATTCCTTCCTAAATTGCTCAATGGATTCCATCAGAAAATCTTCCGTGAAATGCTTCGAGATTTTTCTAAAATTTTCTTAACGAGTTCCTCAGAAATTCCTCCAAAAATTCTTTCAGAAATCCGTACGAGTCTTGAATCATCCATAATTCCTTCAGAAACCCGTTGAGAAAAATTGAGAGTTTCTCCAGGAACTTATTGAGATCTTTTTTCCAAAATTTCCTTCAGAAATTCTTCTTGGGATTCCTTAATAAATAACCTGTAAATTGCTTCAAAAATTCCTATAATGAGATTCCTTCATTAATTTGTCCAAAGATTCTACGGGGTATGACTGGGTTTACGTAAAACTTGGCATTTTTTCGGCTTTCAGTCACAGAAAAGCGTTGATTTTTTTTTTCTCAAGCGCAGGATCGAAACGTTAGCAATGATCTAAAAAAATCAACGCTTTTCTGTGACTAAAAGCCGAAAAATACCAAGTTTGTCCAAAGATTCTTTAAGAAATCTTCTATTGATTTCTTCCGAAATAGCTCCATGGCATGGCTTCTTTCAGAAATTACAAAAATTCTTAAAATCTACAATGGTTTTTTTTTCAGAAACTTCACCTGCAGTTTCTTCACATTTTTTTCCGGAGATTCTTGAGGAAATTTCTCCAATTCACTAACACTTTGGAACTTTTAGTATTTTTTTTTCACTTAATCATTAGTTGAAATATAAAAAATTTTGAAAAGAAAACAAAAAAATGCAACTTTCAATAAAAACTAGAAAGAATAGGCAAATTCCTTTTAATTCCACTACTTTGATTATCATCGGAGAGATAGGCCTATTCCGTTTGTGACTTACAGACGTCTTCAGTGTCGAGTGCTCGATTTTCTCCAGGGCTTCAAATATTCCCCCGGGAATTTTTTTTAAGAAATTCCTCCTAGGATTCTTCTAGATTGATTTCCATGTGTTCCTTCTGAATTTCCGCCAGGGATTTCCTTATAAATTTTACTTCAGAAAACAGCTGTTTAGAAAATCCTTTGAAATTGTCTGCTGTGATTCCTTTGGAAATTGGAATTGGAAATTATTTCAAATATTATTTCATAAACTCTTCCAGTGGTTTCTTCAGAAAATCTTTCGAAGACTCTTTGAAAAATTCGTACAGATATATCTTGAAGAAGTCCACCTAAGATGTGTTCAGGAATTGATATAAGGATTCCATTGAAAATTCCCACAGGAATGTGTTTTTTAGGTAAGGTGCCCAACCACTTTGGCAGTGGCTGGTGTTTTGGGCAATTTTCTGATATAACTCAGTCAATTTCAAACATATTGACTCTATTTTTTGTACACCATACGTATTGTATGTATCTCACCACGTACAAAAAAAAATATTGTCCATTGATTTAAAATTGACTGTACTACAGTGGAAAAGTGCCCAAAATAGAAGCCCTGCCAAGATGGTTCTACTTCCCCATTCATTCAGAAAATTCTGCAGGAGATGCTCTGGAGGTTCTTGCATTACTACTTTCAGTGAGTCAGGCAAGAATTCCTCTGGAGATTCCTGCAGGAGTTCATACAGATATTCGTTCAGGATTCCCTCCATATATTTTCTCCAGAAATTTCTCCAGCATTTCTTCTATGGATAATTCCAAGAACTGCTCTATGATTTTTTTTAGGATTTCAGAAACATTTCCTATGAATTTCTACAGGAATTCCTTAAGAAATATCTTGAGAACATATTTATGGATCTTAACGGAAGCTTGGCAAGGCGTTTCCCCAGGTATTAGTACGGGATTTCCTTCACAAATACGCCAACAGATTGCTTCAGGAGTACTCTCAGAAAATCCCTCCACGATTTTTATTAAATAATTGCTAGTAATTTTCATTAAAATATTTTTACAAACTTTTCTTGGAATTCCTCCAAGATCCATAATAAAGTTCTTGAGATATTTCTCAAGAAATTCCTGTAGGAACTCATAGGAAATGTTTCTGAATTCTTTAAAGAATTAATAGAGAAATTCTTGGATTTATGCATGGAAGAAATGCCAGAGCAATTCAGGGATTTCTTCAGATATTTCTCTGTAGATTCATTCATTCAATAGTACTTCCTAAGACTTCTAAAGAAATTCTACTGGATATTTCTTCAAAAATCCCTTCCACAGATTCATTCAAAAATATCTCCTGAAGCTTCTTTGGAGTTACAGAGTTTTCTTCAGAAATTTCAATAAGGGATTTCTTCAAAAGTTCATCCATACAGCTTTTTAGAAATTCCTCTAAAAATGTCTCCAAAAATCATAGAGAGATTCCTATGGTAATTCTTTCATGGGTTCCTCCAAGACTTACCTGAGAATTTCCTCCAGGGGTTCTCGCATAAATTCACGCTGATTTTTTTTTTGTTCTAAATTAGAAATATCTTCTGGGACTCCTTTCGATATCCCTCTAGGGATTATTTCAGAAGTTCTTCCAAAAATGACGCAAAAGTTACTGGAAGAAGTCTTGAAATAATTGTCTGAAGAAATCCTTCGGAATTCTCCTGGTGATACCTTTAGAGATTCCTAGAAATTTTTGAAAATTTTCTGGAGGGATGCCTGGACAAAAAATTATGAAATCCTGAATAAATGCGTGAAAGAGAAACCTGGAGAAACTCTGTAAATTTCTTGAAAAATGACAAGTAGTAGATCTGAAAGTAATTTCTGTGGGAATTGTTGAGAGAGAAATACCTGAGGCATCTGAAATTTCTAAATGAATCGCTAAAGAAAGATCAGAATAAATCCTAGGCCATTCCTGGAGAAACATATGTAGGAAATTCTTGAGAAATAACCCTGGAAGAACTTCCAGAAGAATTTCTTTAGAATTTTCTTGAGAAATTGCTAAAAAAAATGCCTGAGAGAATACCTGAATATATGCAGTCATACCGAAAAATTCCAGCAAGGAAGAATCTCTGTGAGAAATAATCTCTTGGAAATGCGTATTAAATTTATTTTGAAGGTATTCCTAGCGAAGCCCCTGGAGATATGCAGGAAGAATTTCCTGAGAAATTTCAAGAATAACGCCTGGAGAATTCCAAAGGAAATATTTTTTAGAAATTCCTCGAGAAATTCTTGAAGAAGACAAATTCATTGTGAAATTCCTGAAAAAATTTCTGGAGGAATCTTTGGAGAAACTTTCTCAGAAAAAAAAACATGAACAGGAATGCATTTAACCTAGAGAAATCTTCAGATTAATACTGGCTGAAATCATTTTATAAAATCCTGCGGGAATCCTATTTTTATGCAAATATCGGATTTTTTTTATAAATCTCGAAAGAATCCCTGAATGAAATTCTGACGGTGTCCCTGGAGATAATCCTGGATAGAATTCTAAAGAAATCACACAACGTACTCCTGAGTCGTAACAAACCGCTGGACGAAGCAGAAGTACATGGGAAGGAATACGCTTTAAAAGTATTCTCGGACGAATTTATTGAAGAATTATTACTAAATCGCTGAATTACAAAAGTTTCTTGAAAAAATATTTAATGGAGGGATTTACCCGGCATACTTAATACATAGTAAGGCGCAATATCGAAATCATTTACATGGAGGCATACCAGTGCAGAGGGCGCTGAAATTTGGAAACCTTGAGTAACCAGCACTGACTAGAGCCCTACGAAAAAAAAAAATCATAGCGATCAAGCCTCTTTAAAATTTGCATTCAGTTGCAAATAATATCCAAATATTTTTACAATTTTCGGATGCTCATTGTATGAATCAAAATTAGCACAACGATAGGGATGCTCTAAGTAAATATCAAACCAACTTCTCATGGCATCTGCTGGTTTTGCATAAAACCATTGTTAAATCATTCGAATTCAGATTTTCATCTGATTGGTTATACGAGGTTATTAGGCCTCTGATATAAATGACGACGAAGCCTTACGTAAATCTTGAGCTCATGCCATTCTTGAGATTATTTCAGTACCATCCACCAGAACCGAGCCCACGAGCCTCCAACTCTATCGATTTTACCTGCCCACTCGTTCACAGCTCATTCCAGCATCATCACGATAGCCATCCATCCAATCTGAAATATACGTTAATTAATTGCAAACAGAAGCGATAATTAAAAGGTTATTGTGCTTGGATGGATCCGTATACCTACAATGTCCTGTCCAACTGCCCATGGATGGGCCCATGGGGATGGGGCTCTGTGTTTGTTCGTTCAGAACATAATCCCATATTAGGTCATTGACTCCTTTCATATCCACAAATAGGTAGTGTTGCACCGATTGGCCGGCTAATGCACTGAATGGGCGCAAATCCGGGATGCAAATCTCGCTTTACCGGTCACCCACTCCAGACAAGTAGGACCCTTGAAGGATTAACAGCATCATCAGCAGCAGCGTTGTTGGTCGTCGGTTCATCTATCAGTGCCGGCGACTCAGTTTGTGATGATATTGATCCACGCCGTAAAGATGGTCCGTAATACGAGTTTGTTGGCCAACGATCTCCAACGGAAGCACGTCGACGACGGTAGCAAAGAATTTTCCCAACAAGTAGCTCGATATGGCTTTATTATCCACCAGTCTCACTAGAGGAAGTGGAACAATGAGCGAACGCTTGGATGGGCTGCACTCCACTTCCACAGATGTGGGAGAACGGAAGGCTTTATTAGATCGTAAATCATTTCCTTCGAAGAAGGCGGTCTGAGAGCTTTGAGAAGGTTGAAACCTAAACAATGTTCGTATGGTGAATAAATTTTTCAATATTGGTTATAAGCCTGGTTATAGGAATGGCGTTTTAGAAAGATGAGTGGTTTTTAACCCTGAATAGACTTGTATGTTATCGTTCTTGCCGATTTCTCATGATTCATTGGAAAATTGTCTCGTACTATTTTCTGTGAAACTCTTAAAAGTCACTTCTAGCAGTTTAAAAACATTTGTTTTTAGAAAACCGAATGAAATATAATTAGTACCTATGTATTTATTGTAGAAATTTAAACGTCATTTATGAGAGATGCTGAGAGATAATTACCAAAATCGAATTTAGCTTGGCAACATTTTTCGATTGAAATTGATGTTACTGTAGTGCTACACACATAAGCAGCTTGTTATAGTTTTGAAATATTTTTATTTTTAAAAAGGTATCTGAACATAGAAGTTCACATAAGATATATTGTGGAGCGGACCTGGTGTGTTGGTTAGATAACGTGATCACGCCGATGACCTGGGATCAACTCTCTCTCTCCTGACAAGCTCCGGGGAAAAAATCTCGGGAATAAACATAAAAAAACATAAGATATTCAGATAGCGTTCTACGCAGCTTCTGGCACACCTATCTTAAAGTTGATTAGGGGCTGTCCATTAATTACGTAAGGGAATTTTTACGATTTTTCGACACCCCCTCCCCCCCTTGTAAGATTTTTTGTATGACAACCCAAAAATTTTTGTATGGCGCGTAAGATTTCTCATACCGCCCTTCCCCCCATAAAGCCTTACGTAATTAATGGACAGCCCCTTAGAAACAAAGCACAATTTTCAGATTCATCAAAACATCGATCAATGCTTTAATTATAAACCACGACTGAACATGCTACATTTTTCCATGAAGCATCTGAAACAGCTATGAGTTTTTTGGAACTTCTGGGCAAAGTTCCGATCTAGTTCAGTGCGAGCTTCTTAAGCAGCTTGAAGCTGCTTAAGGTGCTCCTCGGAACTTGATGTAGCCTTAAGTTGCTATTGAGCATACTGATACCTTCAAGCAGCCAGAGAATTCCATTCGAAAATTAACTGGAACCTT
Organism: Aedes albopictus; assembly: GCF_035046485.1. Classification (NCBI taxonomy): domain Eukaryota; kingdom Metazoa; phylum Arthropoda; class Insecta; order Diptera; family Culicidae; genus Aedes; species Aedes albopictus. Next base: position 18,062,827 of record NC_085137.1, read on the forward strand.
CCGGGACTTGAACTTATGGTTACTTGGGGGGACGTTTCTGTTGAATAGCTGGATCTTGAATAACTTGGAAACAGCCTGTAAAATCCATGGAGAAAACCCTGAAAACTACTCTCAACCTTCCGTAACTCGCGCGGTTGGCCACCACTGTCGGCACCACGCTAATTCTGAGTAGAAAAAGCGAGATTTTTTCAACGTGTTGTACAAAATACAACAGCGCGATCACTCGAGGGTTAAAACTATTACTTCACTTTGGAGAATATGTTTACTGAAGCTTCTCTTAGACGGTCATTCTAGTGATTTTCGATCGACGGTAGCTGATAAAGAGCTGATAAAAAGGAAATGATGACACATTTCTGCAAGCTGACAGTGCGACAATACCGTGAATCATTGTGGTGCGACTAGGGTCACCAAGGTTCTAATCACACCATGCTATGGGGGGGGGGCAGAGCTTAATTCCCGTTCAGAGCGATGAAACTTTTTACGAGAAAAGTTTCTTCTCTGCATCTACTGGTATTTCCATTATTGTCTAGTGCATGGTCAGGAGGGCCTTTTACCAAACGCTCCACTTGCAATCGTTTTTCGTTTAGCTAGAACTTTGTTTTCCAAAAAATCGTCCAGGTTATTCCAGTTCTTCGGAAATTCTGGTAGAATTTATCCCACATAATAATTTATGATCTCAATAAACTCCTGCGGAAAATGTGTGTTTAAATTCCAACAAACATCGCTTATATTTTTTGCAGTAAGCTTTAGTAAGATTTTTTTCCGTATTTTGTTGAGTTGTCAACAACAGCTCTTTGTTGACATTTACTTTATAAGAATTTTTGGAAGAAATATTGCCAGAAATTCTTCAGGGTTTCAGATAGATCCTCGAGAATTGTTTTTGATTGTATGTTAGTAGAAATTTTAAGTAAAGGTATCTAAAAATCTATCTCCTTATGCTGATCTGTTAAAATACCCTAAAATTTTTCATCAATTGTCTGATCAGGCAATTGATGAAAAATTTGCGTGCTGATAACTTTTGACAGTTTCAAGCTATTTACGATTTTATGGTATTTTAGCCTTCATGCCCCTGACGTATTTTGTGTGCTTATTTGTTGATGTTCATTTGACTCAATTTTCTTAAATTTTTAACCGATTTTGATGAAACAATCGGAAATTACTACCATTGCATAGAATGCACCGGTTGGTATGGACCCCAAATTGAATTCTCTATATCTTTTGATTCCGATGTTTTAGAATATTCACGTCTTCGGCAAATTTGTTCGGCAAGTCATGCGCCATCTGGTGGTGAATTGGTTAATTCGAAATTTCCTCACTAGATGGCGCTATTTAGCAAAAACAATTTAGTAATATAATGTTTTCAAACGAAATTATCGGAAGAACTAGAGCTTGTAGAAGCGTCACGTCTTTAGGAAAGTTTCTCAGTAAGTCGAGCGCTTACAGATAACGGACCGATTGATTCGAAATTGCACCACTAGGTGGTGCTAGTGAGCATGTAAATTGTGTATCTCATATATCACTGGATCCTTATCACTTAGAAAAATGACGCCTTCGAGAAACTTGTTGTTTTGTCAATTACTTCCAGATGATGGACCGTTTGATTTGAACCTCCACACATAGGTGGCGCTAGTGAGCATACAAATTTTACATCTCATATATCTCAAGATCCTGATCACATAGAAAGGCGCTGTCCATAAACTACGTAGACTCATTTTTGGTCATCTCAGAACCCCCTCCCCCCTCGTAGACTTTTGTTCATACACAATTTTCGAAATTTGTATGGAGCGTAGACTTTGGCCAGACACCCCCCGTCCCCCCTAAGAGTCTACGTAGTTTATGGACAGACCCAAAGATGGTGTGTTCGGCAAAGTTGTTTCATAGGTCTTACAGATGATGCAAAATTTGATTCGGAAATCCACACATAGGTGGCGCCACTGAGTATGCAAATTTTATACTTCAAATATCCCAGGATCCTAATAACTCTCTTACCGTCTTTACTATCTTCAGTAAAGATGTTTGGTAAGTCAAGAATTTACAGATAATGGACCGTTTGATTCGAACCTCTGTCACTAGATGACGCTAGTGAGCATACAAATTCTGAATCATTTTTACATCAGGATTCAGATTATTTAGTAAAATTGAAGATTCTGCAAATAAGTTGCAAGAACTTATAAATGATAAGTCGTTTTACTCTGAGTTTTGCTCATAGGTGGCGTCAGTGGGCATGCAATTTGTATATCTCATATAGCACAAGAGCCTGCAAGTCATAATCCCAGTGCACAATTTCTGCGCGCATTCAGAAAAAAATACCACTCAGTGCACACGGTGCTGTTCAAATATTTTGATGAACCAAACGCATACCAGTGGATTCAAAAAAAAAGCTAAGAGACATCACATCTTGTGATATCAGAGACAAACAGACACAACAATAACACAATTTCTCACCCATATATCTCAGGGTTTTAATTACTTGGAGTGTTGGTGTGATTGCCGAGCACACCAACACAGAGATGAAATTTTGCATCATCAAACTGTAAGCTCCTAACTTACCAAACAGTTTTGCCGTGGAAACCATCTTTCTAAGTAACCAGCGTCCTGAGATTAAAAAAAATATCGGCTCTTTAGCGCCGTTTATTAATGAAATTTCGAATCAAACGGCCCATCAACTGTCAGTCCTTGAGCAACTCAACAACTTTGCCGAAGATACCATCATTCGAGGTCAGTGGTGCTCATCCTGCGGCCCGCGGGCCGCATGCGGCCCTCCAAGCCTTAAGATGCGGCCCGCGGAGTACTTTAAAACGAATCGAAATTTTTGAACGATTATTTGAAATTACTCGTTAAATTTATTAAGAAATTAAACCGAAAAAAATACTGATCAAATTTCACAGTGTTGAACACAAATTAAATGAAAAAATAAACAAAAAGAACAATCCGTTCTGGTAATATTCGAAATCGCAACTCCGAAATATTTCGGCATTTCAGCTAAGTCACGAAGCCAGCTTATAGTTATTTATATGTGGTACGAATCAAATGACAGTTTGTTAAAAATGTAATCTTGAATCATTTAAAAATTAATTGCAGTTTTTAAGCGCAGTCAATGCAACGCTGAGCAAATATTTCACATTTCACCATTCCGAAGAACATAAAAACACAAAACACGAAGTATTTGACAAAATTCTCAACAAATCTCAACTTGGTTGCCAATATTGTTTAGTTGTCACTGTTTGTTTAAATTTCTATTATAAGACTCACATATTTTTCAAAACAAAACTTACGAATCCAATTTAAATTGTCCAAGCGAAACTCCTGAACGAACTTAAAGAAAAAAGTCTCAGGCGAGATTCATAAAGCGTCTCCTGTGCCCTTTTGAAGAAACTTTTTACATTTTTGGAGAAACTCCAGGAAACATTATTGGAGAAAAATTTTAAGCAACTCAAAGCGAAATATATGGAGAAACTCAAATCATCCTGGAGAAAATGAACCTGAAGAAACTCAATGAGAAAGTTGTGGCGATACTGCATGGAAATTATAGGAGCATCTCCTAGAAAAATGTGCCACTCTAACAGAAATTTCTTAAACAACTTCAGAATAAACTCCTCGAGCAACAAAAAGAGAATTTTCAGGAGTAACTGCAAACAAGATTCCAGGACCTAATGCATCAAGACACAAAAGATGCCTAGAACGCCTGAGGAAAATTTGAACAATAAATTTGAAGCAACTTATGCAGCAACTTTAGAAGATAATGTTAAAGAAACTTCCGGAAACAATTGTTAAAAATCTAATTTTTGAAGAAATTTAATGATGAAATATTTCATCAACTTTAGAAAAGACTTATAGAAAGAATTTACTAAAATCTTCGAGAAACTCCTGGAAAATTTTTGGAAAAATCCGGAAGCTATTCTAGGAGAAATTCTTGGAAACGATTAATTAGGAATTCCTGAAGTAACTTCAGGGCAGTTCCAAAGGCAAATTCAAGAGGAGTTCTTGGAGGTGGTCCAAGAGAATTCTAGAAAAACTAAAAGAAACTTCAAGAAATTTCTCGAAAACCTTCTGGAGCAACTCCACAAGAAATTTCAGGAGAAAATCCAGCAAACAGAAATTCTTGTAAAACCTGCTTGACAAGTTCTTGAAGTGGCTTCAAGGCAATTCTAGTGGCAATTTCTAAATTGTATGTTGTTTTGTTTTTGAGATATGATTTTTTGAATATAGAGAGTCATATATTTTAGTACTAGCTACTCTAAAATTGCTTGAAATTGCAAATTCTCATAAAACTATGCATAGTATTGCTTTTTAAAGTGATTCCTGGTGGTTTTGGTATCCATAATATTATAAGGAATCAAAATATAATCAAATTTAAAAAAGTGTCTTGTATGGAAAAATTTGACCTTTTATTTTCAAAAAATCATATCTCAAAAACTAAAAAACATACATCTCTGATTTTTTTATATGTTACGCCAAATTTCCTGAATTTTCTGATAATAATATAAAACCAGGGTATCTCTTTGTTCCCGAGACCATGAAAACGTGAAAAAACTAATATATTTGCATATTTTATAGTACTCTTTACATTTTAGTCCCTTTTACGTATTTTTCCTGAAAACTACAATTCAATAGCTTTCAAACAAAAAAAAGAAGTTTTAAATCGGTCAACTGGTTCAAAAGTTACGATTTTTTGAAAATTTTTAGTTTTGTAAAACCTTAATGTTTTGGACCACCCTATATGAAAATTGGTCACCCTAATGACGAAATAAAAAAATACGGGTCTAATTATTTCCGAAGAACTACAAGCCCACCAAGTTTCACGACAATCGGAGATGCACTATATCGTTATTCTATGGAATGGCTGAATAGCTAAACTCACTGAATCACTATTCATTTCTTCAAATATTAGTTTCGAAACGATCGGCCAAATCAAAAACTAAAGGTGCGATTGTGATCAATCGTAGCTACTTTTAAGAGAAAATTAATACATTTGTCGCTCTATCACAATTGTATGTCAGACAATTTGTTGTGTTATTCATGTAACGATATATGATATTTTTTGGTTGCAAATTTCAAAGCAAGAAAAAATATTAATGTTAAACATTTGATACAAACTAAAATAAATTGTGGAGAATTAGCCTAAGTTAAAATTCACGAAAAAAAAAACTAAGATAAATTCCTATCTATACGAAACAAGAAAATCATTCACTAGAAACTATATACAACCGACAACAAACTAACAAACTTAAACGATTGGAAACAAATCCATACTCATGTTCTTTCGTCTCCTCTTTGTGCTACCCAGAGAGCTAAACGCGAGAGAGCGCACGAGCCTACGAATAGAGACCGTAGTTTGCGTGTCTCTGTATTCTAAGCCCTGTTACGAACCGTACGTAAACTTTTCGCTTTCGAGCCCTACTTAGCAGCGACCGGTGCGGTTCGCTTCTTTGTTCGGGGCTCTACTTAACGTTAAAACGCACGATGGAGCCCATGAGTGGGCTTGGTCTTAGTGAACATCAAAATTTGAGTACGCAAAATACGTCTGGGACGGAAAGGTTAAATATATGCTCGTTTTATACTTTCTATCAAATTTGTCAATTTTTCGATGAATTCATGATTACGTCTTACAAAACCAAATAAATTATTTTTTTTTTTTTTTTCATAGTGATTACGGCGGTAGCACACTGTGCTTATGTTCTAACACCGCACCCTTTCCCTACGTTTGCTTCTATGAGCCTCTATTTTTGTTTCAACACACAGAAGTACGTAGGCATATCGTGGCCCAAGTCGACACTGTTTTGGCCTGCGTTGAACAAAAATAGTTTTAATAAAAGTTTCCCCTTTTTTTCTTTTTGTCAATTGTTTTTGTTTTGTAGTATGGTCTATGTATTTAGTTAGGCTCTTGTCAATTTGTCAGTTATTCGAAGTAGATCTCCAATATGTAGTCAATAAGTCAATTAAGTCATTCTGATCTATTCTATCATAGCAGCTTTAGTCTTTGCTTTATTGAAGTGTAGTTTTATTGGAAATATGCTGAATATCGTTACTAAAAAAGAGACGTCTGGAACTGTGTCCTGCTAGTTGTTCCGTCATGCACTAATAATGCCTAGGAGATTAACGAAAACACGTGTGTTCGGTCAGATGTCCATTGCGTAGAAAGTCAAGGAAAATAAGTTTCTTTATTGTCAGTTGTTATGTAAGCCTCGCTTGAAGCACTTCCCGTGAGAACCCTGTCATCTGTACACCAACTAATCCGTATCTTCGTACACAGCTAAATACTATACTGCCAACCGGCGAAAAGCCTATGGGTAAATATTAAAAAAAATGAATAAAAATGCTGTCTAGCGCGTTGTTTTCTATCGGCCACTATTTTAGTCTAGTTCCCAACTGCAAGCTTTTTTTCCAATCTTATCGTCAATTGTCTTCTAGATACCCCACGGAATTGATGAGTAGTGAGTTCAATGCAGAGATCCCCCTCCCCCCTCTCACTCCTAAATTGTGGTTGGCCCCCGCTAAACCTGCAAACCAGACCCACTCCCAGCCAAAAGCTCTAGCAGATGTGGACAAACCGATGCTCAACGTGCTCTCCCATAGTGGCAACATCAAATATGTGGACTGTACAACAATAGTAGTTTTAATGAAATGAATACTAAGAATTTAGGCCGACACTCGAAGTGACGAACTTTACAGTGCTAGTTGAGTAAATACACGAAAGATGGGTAACAACAAATGTGCACAAACAGATGCATAACAATATGCATGCAAAAAAAGGCCGCAACTATCCATGGTGAATTTAAAATAATGACAGCGTAAATATAATGGAACAGACTCACCGAATTTAGCTCCAAAATGCCCCCTAGACGATGGTATTGTTCACTCTTTGTAGCCACGCGTTGTAGAAAATGAACCTGAAATGACAAGAAGACAGTGGGCCGCCAAACTCCACAAAATGGCGGCCCGGAAATTTTAGTATTCTGTTTATAGCATTGTTGAGCATCATAGAGAGCATAATTTATATTCAGTTTTAAATATAGTTTCTTGTTACTATGCTAAGAAATAGAGAGATTCAAAAGTTTTTTTTTCTACCTGCACCAGTGAACTTCTTGAGCGAACAGCATTCAACATCTAAAATTTAGATTTTAAATTGTTCATTCACTAATGCGATTTTCTTATCACCCTGCCCTGTCTTAATTAGAAGATATAAGTAATGCAGAGACATCCCATATGCACTCTTGCATTACATAATAAGGTTGGACCCTGCTGCAATCAATGTCGTTATGCTATCCACTCCTGAGTTTATAGTTGCTATAAAAATAATTTCGAAGAAGTGAAAAAGAATAGTACGAATCAACTTGTTAATAAAATGCTGCTACTATTACTATTACTACTACTACTAACTACTACTACTAATACTACTATCAAAAGTGCAATGAGTGATCGTTGGCTTCCCAGTCTTGTTAGTAGTTAGAGGGTTAGTATAGACTGGTAATAAGCCCTGTCGGTCCCCCCAGCACTGCGCGTAATCAACTGTTGTTAGATCATGCGACAGCGATTAAGCGTATGCTGGAGGCATGACAAATCAAGCGTTTAAATTAAAGTCAATAAAGCAATGGTATGATTATTCAGATTCTATTTTAGTTTAATTTTGTAAAGAAATGCTTTAATTCAAAACCTAGTTACTTTTAAATACTATTCCATTTACTATTTCACTAATTTTCGTTACTATATTTAATTTAGCTGATCTATAATTATAAAAACTAAAATTGAAATTATTTAAACACATTTTCACTATATGACGACGCTTGATAAGCCATCGTCAAACCCATCACTCTTGGACAGGGACAAAACCAAATAAATTATTAATATGATATGCAATTTTAGAGTTTGTTTTTTCAACAGTACGGTAAAAAAATATGAAACCGCAAAATTGCCACAAAATTCACAATAGTAGTCCGCGAAATTTTACGAATTTTTACCGAGAATTTCCATTGTCCCTACTAATAACTCAAGAACGAAGCATCGTAGACACAATAATGTTTTTTTTTTTGTGAAATACTAAGCAAATTTTTTCAGCAATCCAAAGAAATACAAAATTAGTTTTTCACACTGTTTAAGAAAATCTGTTGAAAAACTCGGAAAATTATTTAGGAAAAGTCCGAAAAAAATCCCAAAAGAGGCAGATTATTCTATAAGCCTGTAAAATTTTCAAGTTGTGGTTTTTTTTTTGTTGAGTACTGACCAATTTTGTGGAAATTGATGATCAGAATGGTCAAAAATCAACTAACATTTGGACAATGACCACAAAATCGGTCATTACTCAGGAACAAAGAAAACCCAAAAAGTTTTTCCAACTTTTCCGATTGATTTTTCTCAACAGCAGCAAATTTTGTGGAAAACAGTGTTTATTAAGTTTTTTTTTAAATGCTGAAATGCCTGTAGGCCAAATTGCCTGAAACTAAGCTTGATTGAGAAGGGGATTTGAGGCCAACTCTGAGTTCAACAGGTTTAAAAAAAGAACAAAACTGCCGAAAATACGTAAGTTCCCCTATAAATATAGAGTAAATCGGCAATTGTTGCACACTCCATGCTTTTCTTATGAAGCATTAATTGGATCAATTGCAATCAATTGGCGAATTATTAAGGTGTGCAACAATTGGCGATTTATCCTATATGAGCCCTGTCCTCATGTCCGGTCAGGTTAAGGCCTGAGTGGCCTCTGCTGTACATAGTAGCCGTCTCCATTCTACTCGGTCCATGTCTTCTGGTACCGGTCGGATGACTTTCGAGAACCATTTTAGTCGGGTTGCTATCCGACATCCTGATGACGTGACCCGCCCACCGTAGCCTCCCGATTTTCTCGGTGTGGACGATGGTTGGTTCTCTCAGCAGCTGATGCAGCTCGTGGTTCATTCGCCTTCTCCAAGTCCCGTCTTCCATCTGCGCTCCGCCGTAGATGATATGCAACACCTTCCGTTCTAAAACTCCAAGGGCACGTTGGTCCTCTGCACGTAGGGTCCTTGTTTCGTGCCCATAGAGGACGACCGGTCTAATCAGCGTTTTGTAGATAATTAACTTCGTGTTTTGGTGAACTTTATTCGATCGTAGACTTCTGCGGAGTCCAAAGTAAGCACGATTTCCTGCCACAATGCGCCTCTGAAATTCTCTGCTGGTGTCGTTGTCGGCGGTCACCAGTGAGACCAAGTACACGAATTCTTTAACCGCCTCGATTTCATCACCGTCGATATAAAATCGGGGTGGCGGGCGCGGTGATTCCTCCCTGGAACCCTTTGCCATCATGTACGTTGTCTTCGACACATTAATTACTAATCCGATTCGCCTGGCTTCACAAATTTACGAGCAATGATATCAATATCATCAGCGAAACCAAGCAACTGAACAGACTTGGTGAAAATCGTTCCACTCGTGTTTATCCCCGCTCTCCTAATTACACCCTCTAAAGCAATGTTGAACAGCAAGCACGAAAGACCATCACCTTGCCGTTACTACGAACTACGCACATCACTCGATCCATCGTAGCCTTGATCCATCGTATCAGTTTATCCGGGAATCCGTATTCGTGCATTCGTGCATAATTCGTGCTGATAGCTGTTCTCGATCGATTGTAACATACGCCAATTTGAAATCGATGAACAAGTGATGTGTGGGCACGTCGTATTCGCGGCATTTCTGCAACACCTGGCGGATGGCGAACATCTGGTCCGTTGTAGCGTATTCGTTCACCCATGAATCCAGCCTGATATTGCCCCACGAACTCTCTTGCAATCGGTGATAGACGGCGGCATAAAATTTGAGAGAGTATCTTGTAGGCAGCGTGATCGCGCGTAGGTAGTGTCACATCGCGCGGTAGTTCCCGCAATCCAACTTGTCGCCCTTTTGTAGATGGGACACACGATACCTTCCATCCATTTCTCCGGTAATACTTCCTCCTCCCAAATCGTGGTAATGACCCAGTGTAATGCTCTCACCAGTGCTTCTCCATCGTATTTTAGTAAATCGCATGGTCGTTGATCTGCTCAAGCGGCTTTGTTGTTTTCAAACGGCTAACCTCCTTCTCAATCTCTTGGAGGTCAGGGACCGGAAGTCTTTCGTCCTGTGCACATACTCCTAGATCTGTTACCACGCCACCTTCGGTACTTGCAACGCCGCCATTGAGGTGCTCATCGTAATGCTGCCGCCACTCGTAATGCTCGCTCGTGCGAATTTTCCCGTGATTATCTCGGCACATGTCGGCTTGTGGCACAAAGCCTCTGCGCGAGCGGTTCAGCTTCTAGTAGAACTTTCGTGTGTCCCTAGCGTGGTACAGCTCTTCCATCTCGTTCTTCCTGCTGGCGCTTCTTCATCCGGAAGACTGAGTTCTGTCTGTTCCGCGCCTGTCTATAACGTGCCTCATTCGCTCTCGTACGGTGTTACAGCATTCTCGCCCATGCTGCATTTTTCTCGTTTTTCAACTGTTCACATTCGCCGTCGTACCAGTCGTTTCTGTGATTCGGAGTCGTGAAGCCTAGTGCTGCAGCTGAGGTACTACCTGTGGCGGATCGGATGTCCCTCCAGCCATGTTCAAGTGTAGCTGCACCAAGCTGCTCTTCCGTTGGTAAGGCCACTGCTAGCTGCTGCGCGTAGTCTTGAGCCACTTCTACCAAGTGACTTGCAATTCCATGTACCAAGTTTCCAATCGTAGTCCCTATTTCGTCGCGTGGGTCTTTGCCGATTGTATCGTGTCGTATTTTCTCCTATGTTATTCGCAATGGGGATTTATACGGGTGGCTTATTAGGCGTACGCCAACACTCCTGTCTCGCCGGAGGGCCATCGTGCCAGTTCTGTTTAACGTTTCTACCGCCTTGGATCTAGCTGGGCGTGATGCAGCATTTCTTACTCAGCCGCTGGATGCCAGAACAGACGCTGTTTGAGCCGCACCTCCTTGGTGAACAGACGCTCGTGTCGTACCTCCTCAACCTAGCTGAAGTCAGGACAACAGTGCCCAGGCTGCACTACCAGCACTCGTTTGACCCGTGGAAGCATGACGTAGGAACTTGTGAGGACCAAAGCTATGTTGTACGCTCTCTTTATCGACTCACCGTTTTGCAGCTATATGAGCCCTACTTGTGCAAAAAAAAAACAATTAAACTAAATTAAATTTTGAGAATCCTCGTAGCAATTTGTGCGATAATAAAGAAATCTCCATGTAGTCAAAAGTTTCAAAGGTTTGATTTTGGTCTGCTAGTAGGCGACTGATCTGTTATGGTAATTACTGGAAATAAAGTTTTTGGCACTTAGTTCCGTTCAGAAGAGGTTTCATGAATTACAAAATGATTTTCAAAGAAAACCAGAGAAACTCACTCATCCGGCTTTTCCTTGGCGTCATTATAATCAGAATATAGATCTCAAACAGCTTTCATCCTTCTCCGACATTCTACGAACCTAGTATGAAGAACTTCTATACGCTCACTTCCTCATTCTCTTGATTCCAATTAATTGATACCCGAACTGAAAACCCTCTATCCCCCCACTTTACTCCATCGATAAAGCCAAGACGTGCTTGCGAGAGACAATTCCATCACACTCCAACTCTGTGACCCATTATCCCACACTGTATGGCTCATAGTCTTCCACATATCTAAAGACATTACACCTACCTCCCTATCACATAGGCCACACGGAACTTTAAACTAAACCTACAGGAACGTACTCCAAGCATACCACAAACCTAACCCCAGAGCAGACATCTCTGGATGAAAAATTTGTCGTGAAAATTGGAAGAACAACCATATGGTAGTAGTTAGTGGGGTGAGACTCTTACTTGAAAATCATTACGTGCCAACCGACTGAAATTGATTGAGATGCTTCTCACTCGCTCACTCATTCACTCCCCGACTCTCGAGGGGGTTGCCGGATCTCACTAGGAAGAATGTTTAAGCCCTTTTGCTCGACAAGGCGGTCATAATTACCATAAATTCTTAACCCGGAGTCGTCTTTTTCGTCTACTACATCCACGAGATGAGAAGCGTCGAACGGAGGGACCAATGAGGAGAGGATACTCTGTTGGTTCCTCAAACCATGCTTTTCCGGATATTTCTTTGATGTGTTCGATGGTTTGAGTTATGGCGTCGTATGAACAGAGCGGTGGCTTCACGGTTCAGTGATCTTTAATTACTGACGAGGTTTTGTATACTGAAGCAGGGTTCAGTACGAGACACCGTACATATATATTTGCATTCGAAATAAATCGGTGATTGAATTTTGACTATCTTGATTGGGTTGGTGCTCGAAATAGATTTCCATGGAATTGCAGCAGATGTACTGATAAAGCTTATCAGTATCAATTGAGTCGGGCTATGGACACGGACAGGTCACCAGCCCCAACTGGTTATCGTGTAAACAAACAATGGTCCTATGGGTTTAGATACCAATTCAACAGTTTAGCTCTGTCTGGAAGCGTCAGGGGGCTTGTCTGTGGATGAGTCATACAGACATCTGCACTGTGACTTTCGAATGACCATTGCATGGCCACGTGAATTTTCAATTGAATACCTGTAGATAAAAACGCCAATTTTCAAAATCGAGACAATTGTAAATAAGACATTTTTTATCCATGGTGCTTACCTTTGAAGTTATTTTTGTTGTACGTTTAACATGAATACAGCCAATTCAAAGAACAGGATTCTACTCTCCATCCCACATTACTTCACAGTAGCATCCATATCTAAGATCACATTATATTCCACGTGCATCCAATTTTAACCGACCGCATCCTGACCACACTGACCACAGAAAATTCAATTTCAGCCTCATAAGGGAGTTTAAATTAGTGCTCCTGCACCCACATCCATTATTCTAACGGAAGCAATCCTCGGCTCGTGTGTGTCTTCCTGTCCGGTTTGTCAGGATATCAATAAGTAGCACCCGACCGTTGTCATCAAGTGATGCCTACACGCTTCCGAAATGAAGAGATACCATCTTCTTTCTGTGGAAAACTAGTCCTTTCGTATCCTTTATGATGTATTCGGCTTGAAAATATCCTACCTTTCGCCGTCGCTCCCCGGATGACAAAATGATCTTTCTATAAAATGTATCACCCATTGTGACGCGATTATACTGTATCATTTTGCATTCTCTTCTTTTTTCGTTCTAGTTAAATCGCCTACCATATTTTGATTGCCCTTTGAGTTTGATTTTTTGTGTTGGAAAACGTATTTTTTCTTCTGTTAATATCCTCATCTGACCGCAGTACCCAAGAATATTAGAACGTAAACATATCACCCAATATAGTCGTAACGTTTAGCTAGTAAAAAAACATCATCGTTGTAAAAATGAGTCAAAATAGGGCGGGAGCCTTCGAGAAGTACCAATTCGGGGATACGGAATTCGAGGTTCCTGCGCGGTACGTCCGGCTGGAAGCGAAGGGCTTCGGAGCCCAGGGCATGGTCTGGTAAGTCAAAGTTCAACCAGTAACTAACCCGAATCTCACACGCTTATCATTACTGACAATAATGTGTCGTACGTAACGTGTTTGCATGCTACTAATCGCTTATAATAATTGCATCCTGTGTCGAAGGTTATAATTGAGGCAATAACAGCATGGTTCAATAATAAGAATACTCATATTTAGATAATCACCATTTGTGGCAATACAGCTTACGTAATTTCCTATTGGTGACATTGAAGGTAGCGAAAACAAATTTATTCACTCCTCTGTCTAATGACTAACTTCTTCAACTTAGTGTTATATGAGCACTTTCTCAGTTGTCATTTGGAAAACTTTTGTTGCCTGCTATCAATTTGTATGTTGCGCAGCAAGTTCTATTGCACACTTGAGGATTGACGATCCAAAGTGTTCATTGAGAGATTCTTTAGCAATGTCTTTGGAAACATTTTCGATAATTTCATCAGAAATTCTTCTGCAACCCTTTTCAATACTTTCCCGGCAATGTCCTTTTGGCTTTTTTTAGAAAATTTTTATTCCCAGAAAATATTTGATGGAATTACTGAAGTAAAAACAGACGCAATTCTCTCCGGATTGGTGATCCATAGCCTTAACCACTAGGCTAACTGGTGTATTTAGAGCAATCATTACTTTACTTGCAAATTCAAGGTTGATTTAAAGTAGAAATAGTCAATTATAGTCTCTCTCTCTCTCTTCTTGGCGTAACGTCCTCATTGGGACAAAGCCTGCTTCTCAGCTTAGTGTTCTATGAGCACTTCCACAGTTATTAACTGAGAGCATCCTCTGCCAATGACCATTTTGCATGTGTATATCGTGTGGCAGGCACGAAGATACTCTATGCCCAAGGAAGTCAAGGAAATTTCCTTTACGAAAAGATCCTGGACCGACCGGGAATCGAACCCGTCACCCTCAGCATGGTCATGCTGAATACCCGTGCGTTTACCGCCTCGGCTATATGGGCCCCAATTATAGTATCAAATCTAGATTATACTGGTAGAATCTTGGTTCAGTCGCATAATTGCCCATTTCCACTTGAAATTAACCGTAAGTGCTCGTGCAAAGTAAAGATTGCTTTAAATATACCGTATATCTGCATGCAATAAGGCTTAAGCACCGTGGTTCTCAGGTAACAATTTGATGCTGTACAAATGTTTCTCCAACTAATTTAAATCAGCCTTCATTTGAACAAAAGCTGAGCACAAGAGGTACAATCCTTTATTCAGCTCCTAAACATCTAATTTTGGTGATTTTATTCAACCTTTAGCTTATTTAGGTTTATCGGAAGGCTGATTTAAGGCTTAATATGCGCTTAATCAGTAATTAATAAAATTTATTAATTATGCAAAAATAAAATAAGAACACTTTTTTGAGCCAATTTTTATCATTAGCTATTTCCAGAAGACATGTTTAGGAATGTATAAATTAATCTAGTCTAGTCTAGTCTAGTCTACACATGCACAGCCATTCATTGAAAGAATCCTGGAAAATGGTGGAATCGACTAATTCTACCATTTTTCTTGTCATTATTAATGTTCGCAGTACATTGGAAATGCATTACAAGCATTAAAGCGGCCAGGCCTACTGCGCAGCGTTATTGTTTTCACAATAAAGCCATTAAGTGGGGACATCTCGTACCAACCACTCAGCTTTTGAGAAAGCAAAATAAGTGAAAATCGATGGGGGTGACGATGCTAAGAAGGTTAATGTCACCCCTTGGTCCTTCGCTTCCTGGGATGGAACACAGGTATTTGGTCCGTGTCCTGGCCCTTATGCCTAGGCTTAAGCGCCTTTACTCGCTCTCTGAAATGAAACAAACTGGGTGCGAGGGAAACGTTGCGTAATTAAACATTAGTTTTCGGAGTTTATGAATGCCCCCTTAAAGGAAAAAAAAGATGTAGTTTGAAACGGTCTCACCGATTTGTCTGGAAACTGCTGTTGCTCGGTGTTTAGGGGGACGTCATAATACAGCGTAGTCAGGCTTGCTCCTCGTTTCACCGCAGTCAGTCATCATTGGAACAATACGCCGCTTCATCACTCACTCGTGAATCGTCGCCGTGTTCTTGACCTCTAACGAACTCTAAAGCAAGAAGCGGAAGGGGGAGGCAATTCACGAGAGACGCGCCTCACAACATATGAAAACATTCGACGGAAAACTTAGCCCTACGAAGAATCGATGAAACTGCTACCACCCACCGCCACCGATTACTCCCGCACACCCGCACAGCCGATGATTGCGCAAGTGAAAAATGCGCTTTCCGGCGCGGATCCAACTTATTCCTTGTAAATTTCACTTGGTTTCGCTGTAGTGACACTTATTTTTCTATACTTTTCGGTCGGTTTACACACTCAGTTTTTGCTATTTCACTTTTTATGTTTGCCATCCGTGGAAAACACGTAATCCGGGTGGCGTAGCGCAAACAATATCACCATCGAATCCGCGGAAACGAGGAACACTTGGATCTCCAACTTGGATCTCCGTTAGGAATGTATAAATTAATCTGTGAAAAAACTGAGAATTAAACTCAGACCTCCTGATTTATAGTCACTCACCTTGGCACCTACACCACACACAGTTGTATGCATATCCTCGAAAAAAAGCTTTACTTGTTGTGTCTGAATAGTCACGAACATAAGTTGAACTAAGTCTGTATTGAGGCTGAAGAAGCCATGTGGACTTCACGAAAACATGTTTGGGTCAGCTGTCAAAAAATATTTGATTAAAGGTTGAACAACAGATGATTAATTCTGCTTGTTAGTGTATGTTTTAAAGCTGGTTACCCAGATGAATAATATTCTAATCAACTTGATATTCAGCTATCTATGTATTGCTGATTAAAGAGGTTGAACAAGCCATACTTCAGTTTGCGAAGGCAATACCATAAAGATTTGATAAAATAATTGCCCATTAAATTTTGTAAAATAATGGTTGAAAACGTCTCCAAATTAGTTGCCGAAGAAATTTGCCACAAGAAATACCAAAATGAATTCTAAAGCTATTACCAGAAAAAAATCAGAGGGAATATGCTAAATAAATTTTAAAAAGAAATCACAAACCAGTTTCTGTAGAAATTTTCAGAAAAGTGAAGATATTAACCCTCTAATGCCCAAATTTTTGATTTTGATCTTAATATCATTTTTCATCATCAAAAATCGATTTAAACATGTTTTGTAAGATGATTCTTTTTAATTCTCGATTTCGTGAATTTCAGTTTTTGATTTTTCTAATTTTTATTTTTGAACATCCCCACACTTTTATATTTTTCCTGGAAACCTATTTGGGGTACGGATTTTTTGAGATGAAAACATTTTGAGATTTTATTATTATTGTTGAAATATTTTTATTTTAAATTTTTTTCATAGAAAATTTTATTTTCTGTGTAGTTTTAAGAAAAATAATTTTAGAGTGTATTCGATTCGCTTCAACTATTAAACTAAGATAGAATGATTTGGAAAAAAAAATAAAATATGTTAATTGTAGCGAATTAATACAAAATTAACAATGACTTCTAAAAGGTGACTAAAACATCAATTTTTTAATGATTTTTAAAAAATGTAAATACGCTTTAAAATACACCAAACACCATTTTGAGATATACAAAACAGTCCTAAATATCAGCCAAAAATATAAAAAATTTGATTTTCCAGGAAACAAAATTAGAGGGTATTAGAGGGTTAATAAGTCCAAGGCTTGTGCAGTGTTCGGGCAAAGACCACGGTTAATACAAATTCATTTTTTTTGTATGAACAAAAGACCATGTGGGAGGAGGGGGTTTGGAATCTTCCAAAAAAATTACCACGTGGTTTATGGACAGCCCCTAGGAACACTAGCGACACGTGTAGTGAGCGGATTTCGTTTCGTTCGAGCGTTTTCCAGTTGGAAGCTTATATTCTACCCAGCCATTTTGTCGCGTACAGTGTTCTAAATAGTCCATTCTATAAGGCTAAGACTAAACAGGAAGCTCATGACAGCACTAGCACCATGTAGTGAGTGAATTTAAAACTTAATTATTTTCTTGCTAAAACCTTATATCTGTTTGGGGCTCCGCAGTGCCTCAAACGGGGATTTTCTTCCTCGCAAGAAAGAAAAACGCACAGAAAGTACTTTACACTAAAGCACTTTATTCACTTCAAACTTTGCGTTGTTGAAGCCACGCAAACGCTTGTACACTTCGAATTACACTTATCACTACTTGACCGTTTGCCGGGTCAAATCAAAACTGTTTCCTCTTTCGGTGGTGAAGCTCTCTTTATATAGCATCCAGGAGTGCATCTGGAACGTTCTATTAGATTCTCGAATAAAACATTCTAGACCATTCCACAAATCTGGCTGCACTGCCTGAAGGAAGCCTCTCACCGGTCACTCACGAGCGGCCTGCACATATTCGTCCAACTGGGTGCCGCCGCGATTAGAGTGGCTTTAACTTAGAGTGGCGTCAATGTCAAAATTGGAACAGCGGTCATCTGTCAAATCCATACAAATTTCTGTAACAAACGAGCAGGAGACCTGTTAAAATAGGAACATGACGCCACTCTTCCTTCCAGTCACTCTAGCCGCGATGATGCGCGCTCGCTCACAGCTGTCATCATCAATCATCATCGTAATCATCGTCGGTGGTGAGTGGTCCCGCGCTGTCGCCGTGTTTACATTTGTGGGAGCTTGAGTGACGCTGTTCATTCTAATAGGGGAAAGAGGGGCACATTTTCCACCGGAGCGCTCGATGGGCGCGAACAATATCCTTTTGAGCAACTTTGCTGAAGACAGTGCGCTTCTTAATGGTCCAGTACACGAAATATATAAGCCGTAGATCATAGTGAAAGCTCATTGCATACCTATCGCCACGTAGTGAGCATGATACGAACTACACTGGCTCTAAATGAAAGCTTTTATTCTTCTGCGTAACCCGGAAGAAATTCTATCGACTGAGGGAAACTGGCAGTGATATTTTATCGGCGTAGCAGTCTCTTAATGAAATCAAAAGCTTATTGGTGTCTACGTCCAACGTTTCGATGTATTTAACAACCTTAAAAAAGGTGTTAAATACACCGAAACGTCGGACATTGAAAAAAAAATGAGCTATTGGTTTAATTAAGAGACTGACGCGCCGATAAAAAAAACACAACTGCCTTCTGAGTAACTTCTAAGTGATTCAGAACGCGACGCTTAGACTAAGCTGGTAGTATCTAATAATACTAGCGTCACGTAGTGAGTGAATATCAAACTAAATTGTGTTTTATGAGAACACTTTTATTTCTCTGAGTGACTTTTTCTGAATGCCCGAAGAAGGTTAAGCATTAATCTACAGTTAAGCTAAGAAAGTCTAGGACTTCTAGAAGAAAACAAAACTCGGAAATTGCACATAAGATATCCACAATACTTTTACAATTTGGCTAACAACATCAAGTGTTGACAATATAATAAGCTTGTTCGACCAACTATGATGCTACTTACATTAAATTGTAAATGAGTTATAAGATTTGAAAAAAATACGATATTGAATACATTATTGAATCTTTCAGAAATAAATCTATGAAGTTTTGCTTCCAGAAAGTCCGCCAGAAAAAAATGAAAAAACGGGTTTATCAGTTCAGTGCTGCGAATTATCGTCACCATCATGAGACAATTGCTAGATATGATTTCTGATTTATTATTTTTTTTATTGGAATTCTTCCAGCAATTTTCTTAGGGATTTATTCAGCAGTTTATGCTGGAATTTTGTCAGGAATTCCTACAATGATTACTCCAAGGACTATTTTAGACATTGATCATGGAATCCCAGTGAGTACCCTTTTGGAACTCTTCCAGGGATTCTTCCAGGAGTTTCTCTCAGTAATTCTCCCGGCATTTATTCTGGGATTCCTAATGGAATACTTTAGATTCCTTGGAATACTTTCAAGTGAATTCTAGGATTTTTGCAAGGATTCCTATAGTAACTCTTTTTGAGATTTCTCCAGGAAAGTCTCCAATAATTTTGACATTGATTCCTATCAGGATTTTTTTCTTCCCTTCAGAGCAGGGATGGCATTCCGCATTTAAAATGTGCACAGTGCAGCTCATTTCCATATTGAAACCACACACACTTGCACACAAACTGAGGGTCATGTCATCCCTGCTTCAGAGAACTCTATACCTGGGATTCCACCATGAATTTCCTCTCGGGATTGTTGCAGGTATTTCTTCGCGAATGCCCTTGGGGATTCCTTCAAAACATTCTCCAGATATCCTGTCAGGAACTCTTTTTTGGATTACTTGAGGAATATCATTTAGGATTTCTTCCAGAATTGCTCTAGAAATGTTTTTAACATTTTTATAGAATTTCTCCATGCACTCCTCTTCAGTAACTTTTCCAGCAGTTGCCTCAGGGATTTATTCAGACATTTATCCTGTAATTTCGTTAGGAATTTATCGCGGAATTTCGTCAGTCATTCCTACAAGGATTACTCCAAAGGTTCCGGAATCCTCTTGAGATTTCTTCAGGAATTTCTCCAGGAAAATCTTTACGAATTCCTTCAGGAACTCTTCTTGGGATCATCAGGATTTCCTTTTCGGGTTCTTTCCAAAATGGCTCTAGAAATGTTTTTCACTGATTTCTTTTAGAATTTGTCAATGCATTCCCCTTCAGGAATTCTTCCAGCAGTTTCCTCAGAGATCTATTCAGAAATTTATCATAGAATTTCGTCACGAATTCCTACAATGATTACTCCAAGAATTCTTTTAGACATTTTAGTGAATCCTTTAGGAATCCCAGAGAGTACTCTTTGAAAATTCATCCAAGGAATCTTCTAGGATTTCAGCAACTCTTCCTGGCATTTCTTATGGGATTCCTAATGTAACTCCTTCTATTTTCCTTTAAGAATTGCTAGGAATGCTTTCAAGTGAATTTAAGGATTTTTCCTAGGCTTCCTATAGTAAATCTTTTTCCAGGAAATGCCTTCAGGAAAATCTCCAAGAACCCAGTCAACACACGATCGCATATGATGTTGGCGATATGCGTACACTTTACACGCAGTTAAATGGAAGCAGGTACGCATATGGCCTCCACATTAGCATCCTATTCAACATAATTTACGACTTTGTGTTGACTGGGAATTTCTCTAGTGATTCCTTCAGGAATTTCTACTCTCTTCAGGGAATTCCGTCCGAACTTCTTCCTGGGATTTTTTCAGGGGTTACGATTTGAGTTGTTGCAGGAATTCCTTCGGAAATTCCCTCAGCGATTCCTTCAGTATTTTTTACGGGATTTTTTAGGAACTCTTCTTGGGATTATTTCGGGAATTCCTTTTCGGATTCCTTCCAGAACTGCTCTAGAAATGTTTTTCACAGATTTCTTTCTATTTCAGAATTACAATTCTGGGATTCTTCTAGAAACTACTTTCAATGATTCTTCCAGGCATTTTTTTTATTCCTAATGGAATTCTTCTTTAGGAATTCCTTCAGAAATACCTTCAAGTGAATTCTAGGATTTTTCCAAGGATTCCTTTAGTGAATCTTCTTGAGAGTTCTCTAGGAAAGTCTCCAATAATTTCTCCATGGATTTCCTTTAGAAATTACTATGCCCTTCAGCAACTATTTTACGAATTCCTCTCGGAGTTGCTGCAGGTATTCCTTCAGAAATTACTCCAGGGATTCCTTCAGGAACACTTCTTAGGATTACTTCAGGAATTCTTTTTGGGATTCTTTCCAGAATGGCTCTAGGGGTTTCTCATATTCAGGATTTCAACAGGGATTTGTTCAGAAATTTATTCTGCAATTTCGTCAGGAATTCCTACAAAGATTACTCCAATAAATCTTTCAGACATTTTTCAGAGCACCCTTAACCCTCTTGAGATGTTGGGTTTTTGCACCACGATGGCGTAGAGTACGTTCAGCTTGCCTATCTTGGTCATATTCACCCCAACATCCTACTGGGATAAAGGAATTCACCCAGAGTCAGGGCCAGAGAAAATTCCTTTTAAATTCATTCAGGGATTCCGCTTCAAGTATTTCATTCAGCGAATTGTCTAGGATTTTCTTTTGGAATCCTCAATGGAATTCTTCTTAAGGTATTCCTAGGAAAACCTTCAAGTAAATACAAGGATTTTTCCAAGGATTTTCTTAGTAAATTTTCTTGAGATTTCCCCAGGAATATCCCCAAGAAAGTCTCCAAGAGTTTATCCAGGGATTCCCTTCAGGAATTTCCTCAATTCTTGGATGCCCTGAAGAATTCCTTCTGGGGTTGCTTTCGGGTCTCTTTCTGGAATTTTTCAGGAGTCCCTTCCGAAATTCCTTCACGAATTCTTCCTGGGGACTTTTACGAATTCCTCCCGAGATTGCTTCATGAATTCGTCTTGAATTTATTGCAGGAATTTCTTTGGGATTTTTTTCAGGAATTATTTCAGTAATTTCTCCAAATTGACAAGTTGCCATAATGCAAAATGTGTCATTTTTTTATTTTTATTGGAGTGACGCTCCTAGAAGTCGCTGGAAACCGATTGAACTGTAATTGGATCCGTTTTTGCTAATTCCATCATCAACAAAAACAAACATACAAATTACGACCTTATTATCCAGTTTCAAAATGTTTGGATGCCGCCACATATCCAATTATTTTCCTAACAACCACATATCTAATCATAATCGACCACGCGTCACCATCGCTGACGTCAAAGGTCTCTCGAAATGAACGCACAAGACATCGTGATCACTAACAGCGCCCTCGTCCATCCATATCATAAAGCAAACTAATAAAAGCTGTCGCCTGAAGGTTGAATGCACTAACAATGGTCAACACGTCTTAACCCCAACAAACTGAAACTACTACGGTGTATCGATCTCTTCCGCTTCGGATTGCATAACCAATATCCGTCCGCACTCATACAATAACCCAAAACCTGTTACATACTATGTATGAGACTTGACTAATTTGTGCAAACATTTCCGTTTTTTTTTCTTTCTTTTGCAACTTCTAGTGCCGCATACGACACAGTCACCCAGCAGAATGTCGCCATCAAAAAGCTATCACGACCGTTCCAAAATGTCACACATGCCAAACGAGCCTACAGGGAGTTTAAGCTTATGAAATTAGTCAATCATAAAAATGTAAGTATATTAGCGAAGGGGGGTTCTGATAAAGATCTAAGCCTTTCTTCAGTTGTCACCAGAGGATGCTTTAAACATAGAATGTGTCACAATAGTACGAATATCAAATTATGAATTCGATCAATCTTCAATAAATATCTCTAAAGCAGTTCTAACATGAAAAATCCAAATAACTAGCAAAATATATAACTAGATTCAATAGCAATTTAACGCATTGTTTTTCCCACGCAAAGCAAGAAAACACTCAGCAAAGAAAACGCAAGATGAGATACTTCCCAGATGTGACGTCAATTAATTTCATACAGCAACCAAGTGGGGAATCTCAGCTCATCAAAGAAGCGGGAAAAAAGTAACAGTCCGTCATTAATCATTCTTTTCTAAATAGCTGTTGAAAGCATTTCCCATTCAGAAAGTCGATCCACTTAGGCGCCATGACGTCTAGCTAATGAATGCTCTCATTTTCTCGTCATTATCCTTGGCGGCACTAGAGATTCAATACATGGCGGGATTGCGGTTCAGCATCTGCCACATTGTTTCTCATTTTTTTTATTTAATCTTCCCCATCGTTGACAACAATCATGATCCAAAACGGGAACATCCCAGACAACCACTAATCGTATAAGGTGTTGCATAAGATGATAAAGTGGAGGTCATATGAGTACATGCCTCCATTTAGGCGCATGTAAAATGTACGCATATCGCCTCCACTTTATCATCTTATGCAACATCTTATACGATCACTGGTTGACTGGGATCCCATCGCCCCACTCCTAATCGATTGTTCATTTTCCTCCGGCAAACAGATTATCGGACTATTAAATGCATTCACGCCTCAACGTACGCTCGAAGAATTCCAAGATGTCTACCTGGTCATGGAGCTCATGGACGCCAACCTGTGCCAGGTCATCCAGATGGACCTGGACCACGAGCGGATGTCCTACCTGCTGTACCAGATGCTGTGCGGCATCAAGCATCTCCACTCGGCCGGTATCATTCACAGGGTAAGTTTCTACCATGAATTTGAGACAACATGTGATTCCCCATTCTCTCCAAAACAGGACTTGAAACCTTCCAACATCGTGGTCAAATCGGACTGCACGTTGAAGATTCTGGACTTTGGGCTGGCCCGCACGGCCGGAACGACGTTCATGATGACACCGTACGTTGTCACGAGGTACTACCGCGCCCCGGAGGTCATCCTCGGAATGGGCTACAAGGAAAACGTGGACATCTGGTCGGTTGGATGCATCATGGGCGAGATGATCCGCGG
This sequence comes from Aedes albopictus, assembly GCF_035046485.1. Lineage (NCBI taxonomy): Eukaryota > Metazoa > Arthropoda > Insecta > Diptera > Culicidae > Aedes > Aedes albopictus. Next base: position 18,086,618 of record NC_085137.1, read on the forward strand.
AGGGGTGCTATTCCCCGGTACCGATCATATCGATCAGTGGAACAAAATCATAGGTGGGTATCGTAGATGCCGGTCTTCGTTTGAACCAAGTTAATTCCATTATTTCTCCTGTCACCCGCAGAGCAACTGGGAACGCCGTCGCCCTCGTTCATGACCCGGTTACAGCCAACGGTGCGGAACTACGTCGAGAACCGTCCCCGATATACCGGCTATCCGTTCGATCGGCTCTTCCCGGATGTGCTGTTCCCGACCGACTCGAACGAACACAACCGCCTCAAAGCTAGTCAAGCGAGGGATCTGCTCAGCAAGATGCTAGTCGTGGATCCCGAGCACCGTATCTCCGTCGACCAGGCCCTGGTGCACAGCTACATCAACGTGTGGTACGACGAGAGCGAAGTCAATGCGGTAAGTAGATTTTGCTTTGTTTGCTTAATCTGTACAAGTTGAGAAACAAAATACTGCAGAATTACTATCCATGCTATCCACGGGTGTCATAATTTAGAATCTCCAGGAGCTCCTTCTGGAATTCCTGCTGCGGCTTTTCCACAAACTTTTCTAGATCTTCACCATGACTTTCTTCTGGGGATTTCATCAAACTTCCTTCTAGGAATTTCTTCTGATACCTCCTGAAAGCAATTCTTTATGGGTTTCCTCCAAAATTGTTTACTTACGGGTTCTCTACATTATTCTTTCTGGGATTCCTCAAAGAGTTTACACCAAGAGCTCCTTTCGGGATTCCTCCAGGAATATAACCAAATCTTCCGGGATGCCTACAGAACTTCTTTCTGAGATTACTTCTTGTATTCATTCCGTAATTCCTTTAGGAACTCCTTCTAAAATTCCAGTACGGATTTATTCGGGATTCCTGAATGTCTCTTTCAGGACTGCTACTTCCAAGGCGGCTTCAAGAACTCCTTCCGGAATTCCTACGTGAACCCCTTCTGAAACTTCTTGTGGGATTATTTTAGGATCTGTTTTCTAAAGGAATCTGTTTTCCTTATTTCCTCTATTTCATGAACTGTTTCCTGGATATCTCTAGAAACTCCTTCTAGGATTCCTTTGAGAACTCCTTACTGGAATCCCCCAAAAAACTCATCCCAAAATTTTCCAAGAACTCTTTTCGGGATACCTTCAAGAATTTCTTCCGGGATTCTTTCAAAAACTACTAGCGGGATTGCTTCAAAAACTCTTTCCAAAGCTCTTCCAAAATAATATTACAAGAATCCTCTAGGAACTTTTTACGGAATTCATTCGGGAACTTCTTTTGGGATGCTTACTGAAACTGCTTTCGGATTTTTTTGGGAACTCCATCCAGAACTCCTCCAGGAACATTTTTCTGGATTCCTCTGGGAAATATTTTCTGAATTCCTTCAGAAGATCCTTGTGGGATTCCTGCAGATCTTTCTGGAACAACTCCTGAAGTACATTCTGGAATTCTCCCAGACGTTCCCTGAATAGAAATTTTCTAGGAGTTTTTTACGGAATTCCTCCAGGAGTTTTTTTGTAGCATTATTTATGAAATTACTCAAGAACTTCCTTATGGAGTTCATAAGGATGTTGCTTGACAAATTCCTTCAACAATTTGAAAGGAGTTCCTTCAAAAGTTTCTTCTAGATACTCTCCAATAGTTTGTTTTGAGATGCCATTTTTTCAGATTTTTTTTTCTGAAGATTCGAAACTCCTGAAGAAATCTTGGTAAATCCCAGAAGGAATTTCAGAAGGAATCCTTGAAAAATCCCAGAAAGAACTTCTGGAGAATTCTCAAAAACAATTTCAGGGGAAGCTGTCCGAGGAACTCCTAGAGGAATCTTGGAACACATTTCTGGAGAAACTATGGAATGAATTCATGAATAAATCCTAGAAAAAACTAGGGATGGGTAATTAAAAAGACATAATCGCAATCTTGATGTAGGAATAAGTGTTAACATATAAAAACGCTTTCTTTGTTCGCAAATTGCAGTTTAAAATTATTCATTTTCTTTAAAAGTGTTCTAGCTTTGAAGAATAAGTTTACCCTTGCATTCTTGACGGCAGTGCAATGAGACAGAAATGATGAAATTAACATATATAAATCCCTAGGGAAACTTTTGGGGCCCTGGAAAGGGCCATTTCGATGCAATTGTTGCCAAAAGCTTATTCGACCGCTGAGATAGATTTTTCATTCAATCCCTAAGAGAATGGTGGCTCCAACGAATGATGCCATTCACAAATGTTTCCGTGTGTGAGAGTGGTGAATAGTGTGCGTCACTTATATAAGTTGCGATGCCTCACAAAGCGATGCTTGAATGTGATTGGCTAAGACAGGCCTCAAGATTTTATTTATTCCCAATAGGGTAGAAGCTTCAGTTTTGGCCAGTCCGGAGTTTTGGCCATAGTGCGGTATTGAGCCTGTTGCGATCTAAATCGGCGTAAATTTATTTTTTACTAGTAGATCCTAATACAATATGATGATTACAGCTGTGAAAACCACACATTTTGATTAAAAACTGGAAGAAAAAAATATATTTCCTTAAAAAATCTGCCCCCATACATCTATTTTGGCCAGGGTGCTTCTAATTTGGCCACTCCCATAAGAAATACACGTGATTGGCCAAAATAGAAACCAAACTTAAGAATATGGCCAAAACTGCGGCAGAGCTTCTATTTTGGCCAGTGCCACTTTTAATACAAAAATCAAGTATTGGCTTGCTTTCTGCATTTTTCCTTCAAAATATAGATTGAAACCTTTCTTTTGACGCATTGGTTGTTTTCATAGGATTATTGGTTATTTTTATAAAAATGATTTCCCTTAGACTGGCCAAAACCGGTGCCCGCACCCTAGTTGTTTGATTAGAATTAAAAGCTCCCAAGCAACACACATGTTATATAAAAGTTGCGACAGCGCAAGTTTTGGTTGTATAGAAGTTTATTTTACGTTATTTCAACACAATGTTTGAATTACGTAAAATAAACTTCTATACAATTAAAGCTTGCGCTGTCGCAACTGTATTATAACATGTGTGTTGCTTGGGCTTCCTATTATTGAGAGAATTTCTGAAAATAATGCGTTTAATTTGATGTAAAAATCTCGAAAATCAGTTCATGAACAACTAAGTAATAGGTGTTCAAACTCTCCCCTGCAAACGTAACGGTAGACCGCATAGAAAAGGAAGTCCTACGTCAAAATTGTTGGAGTATTTTCACTTCGAGTAGTAAGAAACAATACCCGGAAACGTCAAAGGCTTTGTAAAAAGTTCTTAGCAACCTCAACGTTCGGTGCCCTATAAAATCTTCGTGCATTCACCACGATGATTGGCGAAGAAAGTTGCCACCCAGCCAGCAAATTGATTCACAGGCCTGTCCAGCTTTTCAAAAATGTTCTCTGATTCTCAAGTCCACCCCCATATTTTGATTGGCATCCTAAAAGAAGTAACTGTTCAAAATTTCAGCCAAATCCAATGAAATTAAGAGGTGCATCAAATCAATTTTGTGTTTTTCGACTATTTTTGAACTTCAAAAAATCATAACTACACTAAAACATGTCAAAACTTAATTCTTTCGGCAGAAATTGAAAGCTGTACTTGTTTGCTACAACTTCTCCGAACAACGTGTGCCAATAAAATTGAAGGAAGCATATGTAATTATCACATTTGTAATCAGAGAAACCTTAAAAAGTTGATTTTTTGATAGATTTTGTTCTGGAACACCCTAATATACATAATAAGTTTGACATTTTAAAACGGCATCATATTCTCTCATGTTTTTTGGTTATTTGCTTCTTTGACACTAATGCTGTAGGAGTTGAGCAAAAAATATTAAAATTCGGGAAAGCCAAATGTGGCCTAAAAACTAGCTTTTTGGAGGCAATCACGCTGTGGCGCGAAATTGTACTGAACGTAGTAGCTTTGCTTCCTTGTAGTTTGCCTTGGCTACCCTCTACCACGGGTGATAACAAACAAGCGTGAATACTACTCATGAGTGAACAATATTTCCAAAAATCACCTATTTTATTTCTTTTATCCATAATATTTGTTCAAGTATCAGTAGGTCGGCTCCAGAGGCACGTTCTCCTCAATTTGTAATATATATATATGTCCATTTGAATATTTTATCACTTTTCATTATATTTTACTATATTTCACTACAATATTTCACTACGCTATATTCCATTATCATTTATACAGCAGCTATTGCGTTGACATTGTTTTATTATTATGATGTTTTCTCCTATCATCTAGGTCGTAAAATGGCTAGTCACTGAATAATACCCTGACCAATTAATTACAATTCGATACCTCATTTTATTTCGCTACATTACATTACATTACATTACATTACATTATACATATTTGAAAATTATGTTTCATTAATTATACTATATTTCAATATTATATTTCATCATAGTAAATTATATTATTGACTATATAACTATTTGGGGTTGGGAGGGTGCATCAGGGCATCATTGAAGTTGAAACTGTGCGACGGAGTGGATTGCCAGCCGGAGTGTGGTGAGAAGTAACTATAACATCCTTGTAGATGGGTTCTTCTATCCCAACAGTTGCAATGGATTTGACGCGCCCTTCTTGTGACAAACCATCCCGTAGAAAGCTTGACAAGTAATGTAAATTTCATTATTCACCCTGTTGGATCATACTGTTGGAAGGAGATTCTCTTAAACCCGCGGATTTCGCGTAAGTGCCTCTACTTACGGGTCCGCCACACCCCCTTTTGGCCCTTCATACAGCGGTATGTTGAAGTCAGTGTGGTAATGAAACTGATCTTTACTGTTAAGTGGAACTGCATGCAGAGCAAGACTCAAGCTAGGATGGTGGCTACCTACATACATACATACATACATACATACATGTATGTAAGAAGATTTCAAGCCTAGATATTGTGACCTGCATCTCATTAATCAGATACTCTACGACTGTGTCAATAACTGACTGTTGTAGAACGTGAAATATAAGCAAATATAAATAATTCAAAGTGTGGTATGGAGGGCCACAAATACCAGCATTGGGTGATAAAATTGTGCACTCAAACCCATTACACTGTTGCAACTCAGATATGTGGAGATTTATTCGTTCGAAAAGGATTTTTTAAAATGCCCACATTTAATTTTTCCGTATACATTTTGGAGGTCATATACGTACAAATTCACAATATCATTTTGACATATACAATTAAAGACGAATTCATCCGGCGCATTACATAATTTCACATATAACTTAGTTTGACCTTTTATGTGATTTCTTTTTCACAAACAATAAAATAACAACAAGTCGTGTCAGTCTCTTGATCAGTGTGGATTTTAGCGAAAATATTGGTGAAAAAGAAAGCAAAGTGTGAAATGTTTTGATGGTTTAGTGAAATTCATTAATTATGCTGGGATGAGGCTGTACAGCGGCAGCTAAATGCATGAACCGTTCGAGGAACGATAGAAACTTCTGCCTAGAACAACGCAGCTGATCATTCGCTATACGGCTGGGCTGGCACTTGGTCAGAGATGCCTTTGGAACGGCTAATAGGAGATTTAGGTAGGTTAATGTAATAAAACGCATCTGTTCTTTACTTATTTGAATTAAAAGATGCGCCTATTGAAATATTCCCAAAAACATATAATTTTCATCAACCACTGGCTCTCCAACTAGATGTTCTCACCGTATAATTTTATTTTTACAAATATGGCCTCATATGTAATCTCACATTTAAGATTACAATAGAATCGCAACAAGTGCATCTGAAGTTGTTGAAGAATGCCAACTTGAAGTTGTATATTTATAAATGCATAGTTGAAATTACTAATGTTGCCAAATGAAATCAGATGAAATTGTGGGCTTGGTATACAATTTAACCTAATCTGTTATTGTACCTTATATAATTCTAACTAAATGTGTCCATTAATATAACTTTGGCCTAACATCCTTATATGACTTCTGGTTTGCTGGGCAGGTGTTACTGTGGAAGTGTTAATGAAACATTAAACTGAAAAGTTGGCTAAGAATTCTAAGATTCATCTGGGAAATTCTTCCGGGAATCCTTCAAAAACTACTGCCGGTATTCCTACAAGAACTTTTACTGGAATTCCTCCAGGAACTACTTTCGAGATTTCTTTAAGAACTGCCTCCTGAGATCACTCCAAAAAATTCTTCCGGGATCCCTATGGGAACTCCTTCCCGGGATTTTCCATAAACTTCCATAGACTACTCCGGCCTTGCTTCAAGAACTCCTTCCGGGACTCTACCGAGAAAACCTCCCGGAATTCCTCCGGGAACTCTTTCCAGTATTGCTTCAAGAATCTCCTTTGGGAATCCCTCCCGGGATACCTCCGGTAACATCTTCTGGGATCTTTTCAAAAACATATTTCGGATTTTTGTCAGAAACTGTATCCAGGATTCCTCTAGGATGTTTTTTCTGGATTCCTTCAGAAGTTCCTTCTGCTCAGTAGGATTTTCCCCTTGAATTCCTTCTGGGTTTTCAGCAATAATTGGTTTTGGGATTCCATTATTTGAGGATTTTTTTCTGGCAATTCCAGAAGAAAATCTTCTAAAAGCATTCCAAAAGAGACCATTAGGGGAATCTCGGACGAAATTCCTGGAAGAATATTGGAAGGAATCTCAGAAACAACTCCTGCAGTGATGTCCCACACAGATAATCGCGTTCGGTAATTTTTGCCGAAATCTCAACTGCTGAGCGTTGGGTAATGTATTCTTTCCGAAATTCTGTAAAAAATATCTAAATTTCGGTAAAACGTTATCGTTTATCTGTCAAACTCTAACGAAGTTCGTTAAATGTTGCCAGCTTTACTGGAATTTTACGGTATACAAAACTTAACGGTTGAGATTCCGGTAAAATATTATCGAAGTCGGTGATTTTTTCTAAGTGTGCAGAAGGAATCTCAGACAGAATCCATCAAGAATACTAGAGGGAGTTCCTTAAGAAACCTCAAGAAGAACCTGATATGGAGCTCTCTGAGTAATCACAGAGGGAACTCCTAAAGGAATCCTGATATAAATTGCAGTAGAAACTATGGAAAGAATACCTGAAGGAATCCTAGGAAAAATTGCTAAATAATCTTTGAAAAAAATTCTTGTGGAATCCTATGAGGAATTCCTGGAGGAATCTTGGAACGAATTCCTAGAAACAGTTTAGAAGGTAAATCTGTGGAAAATCAGGAACTGAGGAATGAACTCCTGTGAAATACCAGGAGGAGCTCCTGCAAGGATGTCACCATCATGTCATAAATCAGCACACTTTCTTACTCATGTAAACTCCACATTTTGAACTCAATCAGCCACCCATGGAAAGCTAACGAATCGTTAGCAACAAAGCTAAGAAACATCAAAGACTTAGAAGAGAATCCAAATTTACCAAATATTTTACAAAAACAACCGTATCAGGATTTCGTTAACAATACCAAATAGGACTATCTCTCCAAAAGGAAATAAGATTGATAGGAATCCTTCAACGGATTTTCAATGTACTGAATACATCTTACACGAATCCATGCTAATGAGATTTTTGGGCGTATCTCAGACAAATCCTCTTTGGGAGCCACCATAGATCCATAAGGAATCTGATTCGTTTCCCAACCAGTAATTGAAACCAATTTATTAACTACTAGCTGTCCCGGCAAACGTCGTTCTGCCTGCCTACTCTTTTTTTGACATCCGGTTCCATGAAGAAATGCCCCTCAATATGGAATTTCTGATTTTCCCGGTTTTCTTGCCTTCCCGGTCACTTTTTCTAATTATTTTTTCGCACGAACACGTCGGAGCCCTGGCGGAATGCAACAGTGAAAGAATCATGTCGATCTGTTGACCCGTTCCCGAGCCTATTCGTGACATACAAACACCATTCCATTTTTATTTATATTTAAATCTATCAGTAAATCCCAAAGTTAGCGAAATCGTCAACTGGGGACATACTTTCGAAAATCTCTCTTTAAGTTCTTGCATCAATTCTTCCAGTAATTTTTTCAGCGATATCTACAGTGCCGTTCTACGCATAGTTGTCGTATGTTATATGGAATTCCTTTATCACATGGGACAGTTATTCGTGAGACGGCAGTATAGAAATTCTCTAGAATGTAAAACCAGAATTTCTTCCTAGATTTTTTAAGATATTTTTACAAGGATTTCTCCAGATCTTTTGAGGTTTTCGCCAGAAATTACTCCAAGGAATTCTTGAGGCAACTCTTGCAGAAATCATTAGAAGAATCATTGGAGTAATTCCTGGAGAAATCCTAAAGAAATTTTAATTCCAGGAAAAACTTTAAGCTATTTCTGGAGGAATTTTGGTACTAATCATAAGTGGATTTTTAAAGATTTCCGAGAGGATTTAAAGACTTCCGAAAGGTGTCTGACGATAAATCCCTGCAAGAGTCATTGGAATAATTCCTTAAAGAATAATTAAAGAAAATCATGGTGAAGAAACTTCCTGGAAGACACATTGTAGGTAGTTTGGAAAGTAATCTTTGAAGATTTTTTTCAGAAATCTTTGGAAGAATTCCTGTAGGAATTCTTGAAGAAGTTCCTAAAGAAATTAAAGGGGAATTTTTTAACCATATTTCTGACTTAACCCTTGTATGAAGTTTTGGAGTAAATCCTGGGAAGAATTTCTCTAAGAATTTATAAATAAATGGTAAGACCTGGAAAGTGTGGAAGAATCCTTTTAGACATTGTACGAAACATTCCTAGGGATATTTGAGATAGTTTATGAATATCACTGTAGAAATTTTACAGAAATTCCTGGAGTCCTAGAAGAATTCTTTGAGGTGGTACTCCAGAATGTATTGAGATTTTTTTGGGGAAAACTGTGGAGGAATACTTGATTTTTTTCTGGAGGAATCTTTGAAAGAATTTGCGAAGAATGTTTTGGAGCAATCCTTGAAAAATAATTGAAGAATCTGTCGGAGGAATCCTCAGAAAAAAATACTGGAAGAATATTTAAAGATTTTTTTGGAGAAATCTTCGGAAAGTTTAAAAAAGTATCTTCGGAAAATTTTCTGGAAAAATATTTGGGCGAATTCCTGCAGAAGTTCATTGACAGAATTACTTTAGATATTCCAAACGGAATAAGACAAAATACTGAAGAAATGCTTATAGAAATTTATACAGGAGACCTTGGAGCTCCAGCATAAATTCCTGATGATTTGTCAGGAAGAATTTCTGGAGAATTCTTCGGCAAGTTCCTGGGAGAGCTCCTAAAAGAATTTCTGAAGAAATCATGGAAGATCTTCCGAAATGATTTCTAAATTATTGCAAGAAGAACATCGGAAAGAAATTTGAAGAAACTTCTGGAAGAATTTCCAGAAAAACATCTGAAAGAATTCTCTGAGAAACTTCTGATAGATATTCCTAGGAGAACTCTCGCAATGACGCTCTGAAGAACTATTAAAAGAATTGTTGGAAGAATTATCAGAATCACTTTGGGAAGCACTCAATAAGGAACATCTAGAAGAACACTTCAAAAAAGATCTCTCGGTAGCACATATGGAAAAAATCCTGAAGGAACTTGTGGAACCTTTGGCAAAACATCTCTGATGACCTTTTGATAAAGTTTCTGGCAGAAGAATTCTGAAAAAAAAAACCTGCAGCTGTATCTGCTCCTGGAGATTTATTTGTTCCGAATCGTGATCTTCGTCTAGACATATTCGAGTTAAAATAGACATATACTAAGATAAGAAGCCTAAACCTCAATGTGCGCAACGGTACAAGACCCCCCGTTATCGGCTACTGCTACCGGTTCAACCGATACAACAAAAGTATGACATACTCGGCGAGAAATGTCATGAACGATGATGAGGGAAAATTGACACCTGTTGTTCACGAGTTAAAAAGTAGATTGAACTCTCTGAGAAAATTAAATATTCTAAATTTGTTATTCTAGAATTAGTTATTCTAAAAGTTGTAAACCTAGAATTTGTTCCTAAATTATATGTGAGTATTTATACATAATGTAAAATGAATTCGATCCTAATTGTGAACTTAATTTAGAGGGACAAAAACACAACTTTACTTTGTTACGAGTAGACGGATAAATTGACGAAAAAGACAACAAATGTAAGTAACACTAAAATTAAACTATGACATGCAACATGAAATCAAATAAATAATTCTTGCAGCTTAAAGCCTACTCAAGCAAAAATACGAGTTCGCTGTTGAGAGTCCGAATCGTGACCGTCTTCGTAACACTCAATGTTCAACCTGGAATCAAGGGATTTCTCCAAAAAAATCCTACGGGGGATTCCTCCAAGACCTCCATCTGTGTAGCTTCAGGAATGCCATCTAATGATACCTCGAAGAATGTTTACTGGGAGTTACTCATAAAATTACACATGGAAATCCACCATTTGATCTAGGGAATCCTTCTAGCGATTCCTATAGGGATGTCTTCTGAGGATTCCTCAAGCAACTTCTTTTGGGAATTCCTTCAGAAAAACCTTCTGGGGCTTCATCCAGGAATTCTTGCTGGAGATTTCTCTACAAATTTCTTCTGGGGAATCTTCCAGAAACTCCTTCCGATTTGGCAATCTCTCCAGAAGTTCAATCTGGGAGTTCTTCCACGAATGCCTTTATCCAGATTCCTTTAAGGATCCTTTCTGAGGCGTTCTCTAGGAATTCCTTCAGAAGTTCCTTTAGGTTGACATTCTTCCGAAAAATCATTCTGGAGAATTATGCAGGAATAAGATATAGGGGTTGCTCCTTGAACTTTTAAAGTACTCCCAGAAGATAGTTCTGGAGGATTCCCTGAAGAACTCAAGGAGAGTTTTTATAAAGAACTCCTGGAGAATCCTCAAAAGGGTCCCGGAGGATTCTAAATAGAAACTCCTTAAGGATTTCCAAAAAACACCAGAAAGATTACCAGATGGAACTCTTCTATATCCTCCAAATGAAGAATAATAAAAATGTTAATAAATCCGCCGGTATTTGTACCACCAAAAGTCTAGCTAGAAGTTAGGTACCTAGACAAGAAGGTAAAAACTAGAAAGCTACTACCAGTTGGCAGACATTACATTTTTTTGGATGCTACTACAAGTAGACACTAGTTTTCAGAAGGAGCTCCTGTAGCACTCCCAAAAAGAGCTTCTGAAGGATTCCTTAAATAAACTTCTTTAGGATTCCCAAAAGGAATTCCTGGAGGATTTCTGCAGAAAACACCTGCAAGAATCTGATAAGAAAAAAAACTCCAGAAGGAACTCTTGAAGGAGTCCTAAAAAACACTCCCACAGGATTCCTAAACGGATCTCATTAAGGATAACTAGAAACTTTTGGAAGAACCCGAAGAAGATATTCTGGGGAATCGCCAAAAGGAGATTTCGGAGCAATTTTAGTATAAACTAGCTGCCTCGGCAAACTTTGTCTTGCATACTGTGTTTTTGACGCTAAGTAGTAAACAACGATTTTTGCTTGTGTGAACATGCCATTAGATTCTAGGGATTTATTAGATTAGGGGTTTATGACAGAATCCCTAGGTAAATTTTACAAACAATTTGTAGCAGAAATCTTCTTGAATTTTATAAAAAAAATAGCGAATCCTCGGAGGTAGTTTGCATGTCTACAAGAGATTTTTTGATGAAATTCCAGGTCAATCTTAAGAGGAGTTGCTAAAAATGATTGTTTTGTAAAACTTTGAAAAAAAAAATTACATATAATGCAACTTTCAAAAGCATTTCTGGTGATTACCCAAAACAGATGACGAGTTGGCAATCGATCGAACTTTTGTTTTCGTTTCCGGCCACTAACTAGGAAGATCTTTGGAAAATCCTCAACCGGAGCCACCATGGATTCTCATATGAATAGCTTTCATCTTACTTTTATCAGATTCGATATCTTGCAAGAACTTCTGTAAAATGTGTTGCTAACCCGAATCTACTCCTAATCTATTCGTAGCCCGCTCCCGGTCCTTACGATCACAGCGTGGACGAGCGTGAGCACACCGTAGAACAGTGGAAGGAACTCATCTACCAGGAGGTCATGGAGTACGAAGCCCGCAACAATCTGACCGACGGGGAGGGCACCCCACGGTAGAAATCATCGGCCGAATAAAACGAACCCAATCTGGTGTTCCGGAACTCGGCGACGGCCGCGACTGCGACGACGATGGAAGCAGCAGCCAGTTTGTGCGAAGAGCGTTTGGTATGATCAGCAACAACAACGGACAGGACGGATAATTCAGACGTAAGACAAAAGAGAGACAAATCCCGAGCATTAGCGAATGTGATTCCTCCGCGAAATGGAAAGAGATAAGCATTGCACCATTTGCAGTGACAGAAAAATGACATTCAATATACCTACCCTTTGTTCCCCCTATTGATAAGAGACAAATTCACCTAAATAAAGTCAACATTCTCCGTCTCATCACCACTCGCCTAATGATTCGAAGAAGGTGGGGATCCCCAGGCATTAATACAAATCAAAGCATCCAGAGAAGAAAGTGGTTTCGTTTCGACAGCCCTATTTCGAACAATAGGGTTGTAAATACCGTACTAAAGGAAGAAGTATTTGATTGGCTGAGACAGAATACAAAATAAATCGTGCGCTGTGAAGATCATCACTAAAAAAATAATAAAACACATCAATGATTAAGTACAGAATAACTGAGCAAAAAAAAGTGAATTCTGTAGCAACCGAGGTTTGTAAATATTTATTAAATTTGTGACAGGCAACTTGTGAGCGGTTAGGCGGAAAATCAATGGCATGACATACCTAGATCATAAATCATAGCAGACAGTTCGAGTAGCGAGTGAGTTAAGTGAATAAGCGATTAATATACAGAAGAAAAACCAGCTGGTCAAAATGTGCAATATTTTCATCGGCGTCGACAGTTTCGAAACCATAAAACAAACAATACCAACCGGCACGCTTCCAACCATCATGAATGGCATCCCCAAAAAAAAAATCATCATCAAACAAACCTCTTAAGCCGCTTCAAATTGTTGAACACAATCTAGGATACAAATCTAATCACGAAATCATCAACCATTTGGAAGACGTGTGGTGAAGTATGGTCTTACAAAAACACACGCGTTCCTCATTACGTTCAATTTCCAGTCATCCGGTCCGAACACCCAAGGTGAGTCAGTCTATCGTCATTGAACCTTCATTTTATTTCCCATTTATGTTTTTAATGTTGGTGAAAATGCTCAGGTTAACACCACTTATGGGCAGACTAGAATCGTTACAACAAATGCCTCTGTTAATGGTCTACCGTTCTTTCCGGTGGCTATTACAATCGATCCGTCAAAAACAAAATGGTCGGTTTGTTTTCGTGGTTGGTTTGACAGATGGAAATTTTTCTTCACCGAAACACTGTATAGGGTTCTACATGCATCGTTTGCTGGGTGGACCATTTTTTTTTTAACAAAAAAGTAAAAAAAATGGAACTAAGACAACTGCATGGAAAATTTGATCAAAATTCAAGTTTCAAGTCATTGTGAAAATACTAAGAGGTGCTTCTGAATGACTTTCTTTGTTGAAAAATTAAGGGACGACATATAAAACACAGTTTTTATTCCTGAAAGCGTTTCTGAAATTCTTATAAAAAAAATAAAAAAAAAATCGATCCTCTAGAAATTTTTGAAAACTATTGTTTTTTGAAGTCATTGAGTATAAAAGCGATTGACTATGAATAAAATAAAAGCATATCGAAGGACGTTTATGTACTTTTATCCAAAATCACAAAAAGAGTATTTGTTTATTTTATTTTTTTTTTGTTTTACTGAAAATGCCTTTATTTTTTTTATCTGTTTTAACGAGATTTTTAGCTAGTTCATCTCGGGACCCACGCTTTACTTCCCTTCCGAAGGAAGAACCCACATTTTGCGAGTTTGTCGGGAGTGGGATTCGATCCCAGGTCCTCGGCGTGATAGTCAAGTGTTCTAACCACCACACCAGGTCCGCTCCACAATATTTATTTTAAAGTTATTATGTTTTCTTTGTTATGAAAAGGTTCAGATGGTTTCTTTTCAAATATCTAGCGAATTTACCTCTGAATTTCACACAGAAGTACTGAAATTTTGAAAAGTTCTTTAAATTTGAGACCAACACCACCAAGTACGCGAAATGTCCAACATTTAAATTCTTGTTAAACTACTGCGGCATGTAGACCCCTTTTATCATCATACTATATAATTTATGCATGACTATTCAATCTATTTAATAATTTTGATAACACTGCCCTTCATTCAAGCTAAGGTAACCCAAAACGATGACGGCATCAAGTTCAAAAGACGAATAGGAGATTTTAAATTTGTTAACTACATTTCACAAATTCACAAAACGATCATTTTCAAAATAGTAACGTTCGGTTGCCATCCCAATTGCCATAATCATACAAATCCGACAGAAGTAAACACAAAATGTACATGAAGGTACTTAAATATGGCAAATAAACCAATACCAACTACCAGATCAACTTATAAACATAAGAAAAAAAAACAGCAACGTTTTATTCGGTATAGTTTGTAAAAAGTTCTCTTAAGAACAAATCGTTCCGAAAGTGAAAAATTTGTTGGATTGATTTGTGGTAGCATGAGGTATATACCAGTATGTAAACATTGATTATGCAAACAATAAATAAAGTAGAACAAAGAATCCTGTAAATAGTACTAATGTATGGAAGTAATAATACAAATCTAGAAAACAAAGTCTAAACAAAGCAGAGAAAATCATATAGCAATTAGTGCAGCCCAAACTTACGTTAAAAATAGTCACAGTAAAGAAACCAAGCTCCGGTCATTTTTTGATGATTGAGCGCACTTGACGGCAGTTGAAAAATCAATTTATCATCGCGTTGGAGCGAACACATATACCAGCCTTCGTTAATGGAAGGTCCTATGTGCGATGATATTTTTTTAGCAGAAGTTATCTAAAAAAACGTAAAAATTATCGCCGGCACACCTACTTTGGTAAAGGCAAACCAATACTGACACAAAACACACTTGCAACTCTTCTACCAGGAGCTGAAAATATTCCTATCGGATCATAAAATAGCCGGGACAAACGCAGACACACAAACGCAAAATTCCGACTTAGCCAACAGGTTCAATATGACAATTCTAAGCAAACATTATTATAAAACATAACTACACACATGGAAGCAAATGAGTAAAAGAACAGTTTTACGATTCCGCCCTTTTTATAGAATGAAAAAAAAAATAAACACAAATGATATAGACGGCAGAAAAATGGATGGACGAAAACAAGTATCTTCTATCAAGAGCTGCAAAAATAACCCTGATTCATGGAAGTTTTTTCCCAACATAGAATTGTTATAACTTTTCGAAAAAAAAAATAGAAAATATTTCGATGAAACGTCAAACTGGTCGATGAGATGACATACTAATTGAGACAACAAAAAAAAAATTAGTGACAATCGCTTCCTTCAATTTCCGTTATCTACTGATTAGATATATGATTTGCAAATCTCGTCGCTTAATGGCAATATTCGTCTGAATAATTGACAAGCAAAGCTAAAAAAATATTGAATAAACGTCCAAGCATTTAAACAAAATAAAGTCTAAAAACCATTTTTACCACAAAACAGCCGTAACCGATATTCCAAAATGACGTTACATACACAAACACAGTTCACATTTCCTCGCTTTTCGTATAGGTTGGAGCAACTATTATTTCATAGATTACACTTAGCCATCCCCACAGATCAAACAACAAAAATAAACGAAAACCTCTACAACACGAATTACTTCAGTAGGATGTAGTTAGATACCATTCGATAGGCTCTTTTCCTCTTCTCAAAAACTTATTTTCCTCTAGTTCACAACTCACTCTTGAAGACTTGAGCAAACAAGCAAGAAAGAACATAAAAGTAGTATCTATCTCTAGGTAACCTGTACTGGTAACAACAAATAGCAAAGAGAATAAAAAAACGGAAAATTGCAGTTGAGAGAGGAAGTGTTTAAAACACACGAAAACAGCAAAATATTTAAAAATTTACAACTAGACTTACAAAAACTATTACAAAGGAAACTACATTACTGAAATGGAAACGAGAGGAAAAAGTAAAACAACAATGGTTGATCGCCGAGCGAGCGGCAGACGATACAAACTTTAGACAAACACACACACACACACCCATGCAGCAGTCTCACACACACTCACACTTTAATAAGGTAGGAACACAGGCGCGGGCAGTGGAACTGAATAACAAAAGAACAGCAAGCGACGTAGGTGGCGCAAACTGAAACTGTGTCGGTTTAACGCGAAAAGGAAGATTGAGTTTAGACGTGTATTAAGAATAAAAGGCAGAACGCAAATAATATTATAATAATTCAACAACCAGAAAAAAAAAACAAACAAGATGATTAAAACAAAACAAAACCAACAAAACTGATAAGACAGAACTAAGAATGGAAATAAAAAAAAGTAAAACTGGAAAATAAACGATAATAAAACTTATTTATCACAAAAAGAAAGTGATTCATCTAATGGGATTTGATTATTGTTGATGACAGCCGCTACATACAAGCATTACAGGACCTCACATTTCGATTAAAAAGAAACTATACAAGCAGATGCTTCGTATGGCAGGCACCTACCTCACTCTCCTCAAAAACAATTGAGCAAAAATTAATCATAACATTGCGAACTGTTAACTCGATCCTATCTCTGGGGGAGGGCGCACCGCACATCTTATCATCTAAAACACCGAGCTGTCTCTCTAAATATAATGTACCCATGCATCACTGCGTCCCCAGGATGATCGCGTAGCAGCAGTAGCCAATCATGATGTCATCGCTTTTA
Organism: Aedes albopictus; assembly: GCF_035046485.1. Classification (NCBI taxonomy): domain Eukaryota; kingdom Metazoa; phylum Arthropoda; class Insecta; order Diptera; family Culicidae; genus Aedes; species Aedes albopictus. The sequence continues at coordinate 18,103,366 of NC_085137.1, forward strand.
AATAATACAGACGGTGTGAAAAGCGTTTCTTATCAAAAAAGAGATTATGAACTAAATACCTTGATTGGGCACTACGATGCCGGCGTGGCCCCTCAAGTTCCGTACATTCACGTAAGTGTGCGATATTGCAAGGCACGACTCCACAAAAAAAAATTATGGCCGCTAAATGGTTTGTAAACCAACCATGGTAGAAGAACCTTGATATTTTTACTATGAAATCTTCAGCCAAATTTTTACCGGTACAGCCATAAAACGATTTGCAACTCCGTACTTCGATGGTTATTTATGTAACAATTTTCAAAATGTCAAATTTTTCATATTTTTAACATTTTCGTGCATTAGCTCAAGGAGTTTTCAAATCGTGCATTGCGAAGCCTTTCAAAAATTATAAATAACCAACAGGTCAATTTATTTTGGAACAGGGGTATTTTTTGAATCCTTGTAACGTCCGAAACACCTGTGGACGGGCTTGGTGGTCTAGTGGCTACCGCTTCTGTTTTATATGCAAAAGGTCCTGGGTTCAATCCCTGGCCCGTCCCTTTCCTCCTACTTTTTATCTTTCTATATACTTTCTCTCTGCTCTCTACATATACAACTCATGTATATTCACATGTTCATAGCCATCGCTAGAACAGAAACGGGTTGAAAAAGTCGTTTTCCTTCCTTCTAAACTTTCACAGCACAGTGTCTCAATCCTATTAGAAAACGCCTGCAAGTTATGCAATCAAACGAACTGTGCCGCACATCTTCAAAATAGTAAAAACACACAATTCTATCACCTTACCCTGGTATCCACACACCAATGCAATGTGTGAACCTTCTGCCAACCAATTCCCACCAACACTCTAACATCCGCATGAATTTGTGCTGGCGCAGAGGGTATATTCGGTCAGATGTGGATACAAACGATTGCAATCATCACTTCCTTACCCTTCCCCAAATTGAATTGCAACCTGACGTGGCAGGCGCCATTGTCGCCTAAAAATAGAAGATCACCAACGCTCACACACTGAAGATCGACACCTACATTTCAAAAGGGCGTAACTGCTTTTGGAATCATCACCTTCTTTTAAAGCTGTGGATCATGTGTTATGAGTTCCATGTTTTTCACAACAAGTACCAGATGGGAAAAACTCTCCTCTTTCCGACAACCACGGTGGTTTGAGTGTAAGGGAGGCAGTACGACCTACAGCTTTGAAAAAAGGTATTACTTCCAAATGCAGTTACGCCCTTTTGAAATGTTGGTGCCGAGATGCCTGTTAGTCCCCGGCAGATATCTCATTGGTTCCTTGTGTGAGTGTAGCTGGTCTGGCGATACTGGAGTAGCATCTACGGGCGGTCAATCAAGCTCAAGCTCAAGCCCTTGTAACGTCCGAAACATCTGTGATAAATTTGGAAGCAATTGATTGCGTCCTCGTATTCCGCATTACGATTGATTTGTATGGGATTCAGTATGAAAAAAAATAAACCTACTTTGGGAGCGTCCATAAATGACGTAGCTTTTTTTGGGGGCAAATGGGAAAGGGTTTAGTGATTTCGTGACGAAGTGTGACGGGGGGTAGGGGTTTATGATGTCATACTCAGGTTTCTACTACTGTAAGTCTATTGAAAAAAAGTAATATTTAGAAATTGATTTAATTTTTACTTGCATTATCATTTTCCTGTAAATCGAAAGCAATTATATGTATATATATATTTCTTTTATCATTGTTTTCACGATGGAATTTCATACCTGATATGAATAAATTTAGTCCAACATTTTTACAGCTTGTTATAGACTCAAATTCATCAACCACGGCATTAATAACTTCATTAATACGTTATTGTAAAAATGATTAGTATTTCTTAGATTTTTTGTAGGTTTCGTCGAATTTCCGACTAGGATAATGAGTAGAGGTTTTTTGATACATATAGCTCAAGAGGGAATTCTAGAAGACTCTGAAAGGGCTTATGGTGGGAGTCCTATGCGGTTTAGAGCTGAGATCTAGTCATATTGGGGTTAAATTCAGGTTTTCCAGAAACTCCTCACGGGAATTCTCCAGGAACTCATTCGAGGGTTCTTGCAGAAAATCCTTCTGTGATTCCATCTGGATTTCTTTCAGATGTTCTTAATGAAAATCTTCCAAGGATTTTTTATGGAATTCCCTATGGCATTATTCCAGGAGTGCCTTATAAAATTTCTACAGGGCTTCCTTGAATAATTCCTTCAACAATTTCTTAACGAGTTGTAAGGAAATTCTCATGGTGTTCTGGGTTTCCTTCACACAGTCCCTAACAGGAGAAATATAATATTTCCACAGGAATTCCTTCAGGGAATCCCAGAAAAAACTTTTCGAAAATATTCCGAAAGGAACTATACTGCCGTTCTACGCATAGTTGTCCCATGTTGAAAAACTTGAAACTGAGAAAATCGCGATTAAAGTTTCAAACAGGTTTTTCTTGTTTTTTGGCCAAATGATGCAACAAATTAGATTTAAGTTTTCATAGCATCGTTGGAAATCGCCTATATTTTCAGGCCTGAAGTATTTCCAATCAAATTATTTTATAAATATAGTGTTTTTTGCAAAAAAATGATTGGTGGGACTGTTATGCCTAGAAATGTGGTCCTGTTGGCGAAATTTCTACGCATATCAGTCCCACGAGAATAAGTCGTCTCTTTTCACGCTCGATGTGGTCTGTTCTGTACGTTTTTGTTATATTTTATTAATAAAAAACAATGTTAGCTTCTCGTATAACATTATAAGACTCTCACGCATAAGGCTCAAATGTCTCGAGGTAAAACGGAGCCGAAAGACAACATAAGAGTGGCTTCACATTTTAACACTTTCTTAACATGTAATCGGGTAAGTAGGAACTAGGCGAATGAGTTGGTGATTAAGAGGTTGATTAGCGAATTACTGAGAGGGTGAATGTGATGTGCTCCAAGATTAAGTGAATTGGTGAGTGAGTCAGACACGAATTGGGAAAGTTATAACTTATAAGGAGTTGCCCCGTGAATTTTAATGTGTTGGTAAGAGAATTGTTAAATTGGTGAGTGTGTGTTGGATAGTAAGTAAATGAGTTAGCGAGTAAGTGAGTTTGTTGGTTTATGAGTATGTGAGTTCTGTTCCGTAGGAGTAAGTGAGTGCATTAGTGAGTTAATTAGTGAGTGAATTAGGGAGTTAGAAAGCGACTTATAGAATATATGTTTTGTGGTCGTGTGGTTAGCAGCGCCAGCCATTTAGGCGTATGTATTGATGTCCACGTAGTGTGGCTTCGATTCTCGCTCCAGTTTGAGAAAACTTTCCTGAAAAGGTCTTTAGGCCGAAAAGGTCCTTAGACCGAAAATGTCTTTAGACCGAAAAGGCCTTAAGGCCGAAAAGGTCTTTAGTTTTGGTTGCGACTGTGATGGAATGTAATTTGAAAATGGCTTTTTCAGTCTCGACAAAATTCAAATTTTGGTCACATATAGGACCTTCATCAGGGACTCAAGAATCTGTGATAATTGAGTCCCTGATGAAGGTCCGACCGAAACGTTGGACGAAATTAAATAGCAGTATTTAAATTTTGCCGAGACTGAAAAAGCCATTTTCAAGAAAAGGTCTTTAGGCCGAAAAGGTCTTACAGCCAAAAAGGTCTTTAGGCCGAAAAGGTCTGTAGACCTAAAAGCTCTTTAGGTCGAAAAGAACTTTAGGCTGAAAAGGTCTTTAGGCCGAAAAGGTCTTTAGGTCGAAAAGAACTTTAGGCTGAAAAGGTCTTTAGGCCGAAAAGGTCTTTAGGCCGAAAAGGTCTTTAGGCCGAAAAGGTCTTTAGGCCGAAAAGGTTTTTAGGCCGAAAAGGTCTTTAGGCCGAAAAGGTCTTTAGGCCGAAAAGGTCTTTAGGCCGAAAAGGTCTTTAGGCCGAAAAGGTCTTTAGGCCGAAAAGGTCTTTAGGCCGAAAAGGTCTTTAGGCCGAAAAGGTCTTTAGGCCGAGAAGGTCTTTAGGCCGAAAAGGTCTTTAGGCCGAAAAGGTCTTTAGGCCGAAAAGGTCTTTAGGCCGAAAAGGTCTTTAGGCCGAAAAGGTCTTTAGGCCGAAAAGGTCTTTAGGCCGAAAAGGTCTTTAGGCCGAAAAGGTCTTTAGGCCGAAAAGGTCTTTAGGCCGAAAAGGTCTTTAGGCCGAAAAGGTCTTTAGGCCGAAAAGGTCTTTAGGCCGAAAAGGTCTTTAGGCCGAAAAGGTCTTTAGGCCGAAAAGGTCTTTAGGCCGAAAAGGTCTTTAGGCCGAAAAGGTCTTTAGGCCGAAAAGGTCTTTAGGCCGAAAAGGTCTTTAGGCCGAAAAGGTCTTTAGGCCGAAAAGGTTTTTAGGCCGAAAAGGTCTTTAGGCCGAAAAGGTCTTTAGGCCGAAAAGGTCTTTAGGCCGAAAAGGTCTTTAGGCCGAAAAGGTCTTTAGGCCGAAAAGGTCTTTAGGCCGAAAAGGTCTTTAGGCCGAAAAGGTCTTTAGGCCGAAAAGGTCTTTAGGCAAGGTCTTGGCCAAATGACTTTGTTCTATGCCTGAATCATTCAGCTTATTGTCTTTTGCGGCCTAATGAATTTTGCAACGTAACGTCCTTTGCGACCTAACGTCCTTTGCGGCCTAATTACCTATTCGGCCTAATAACTTTTTCGGCCTTATGACCTTTTTGGACTGCTGGCCTATTTTGAATAATGGCCAACAAAGCATACAACTGATTAGGCTTTTGCATTAATTTTAAAGGACGAAAAATACCTATGTACATATCATTGAAATAAAATATGTTTAGAAATACAATAGCTTAAGTTATCAAAACATTCTGCACCTAGCCTTCCTCTGCTTGTATGAGTCATATGAATAGGAACCCCAGCAAATTTTGGGAGTGATTTACCACGTCTTTATGGGAGCATCCATTAAGTACGTCACGCTAAAGTCGGGAATTTTCGACCCCCCCTCCCCCCTTCGTACGGGGTTTTCCTATACTTAATACATTACTTGTCACACTTTTACAAACCCCCCCTCCCCCCTTGGACCGTGACGTACTTAATGGATGGCCCCTATAAATGCTTCATGTATCTTTATATGAATATGAAGGGTAAGAATGTCGTGGGTAATGCTACGATTCTATATTCATCCTATTAGAAAACAAGCAATTACGGTACCGTGTTCACTTTCAATACAAATACAATAATAAGAATAACGCTTTTGGCTCTATCGCTTCTCTTGCATAATATACACAGAAAGCCGCTTATTTACGACACAACTTACTAACATACACTTTCCCGCCAATTCACTTACTCACAAGTTTACTCAAGAACTCACTTACTCATCAAGTCTCTGAGCGTCTAGGTCACTTATTTATCAACTTACTAAACAACTCATTAACACATTCATTCAAAACAGTCACTTACTTACCCATCAACCCATCAAGAAACCAACTCACTTATCAACCCACACACTTACAAAATCTCACTCACCAAGTAACTCACTTACTCGGTTGATCTCGCATCAATTGATTTATTGATTCATTGTTCAGTACCTCCAGCAGTTGGTCTTCGATTTGGTTTTAACCCAAAAGTGTATTTTTTATTTGTAGAGAAATAGGCGATCACTAAGCCACTCACTTACCGACTCACTAGTTCAATAAAATTCTCGGGATAACACATTGAAATAAAAAAGTGAAAATCATCAACGCGCTTACCAACAATATTTCAAGCTTGATTAAATTCTGAAAATTTTCACATATACCAGTCATTCAATTCAGCATCTTCTTTGTCATTATATTAGATCGGCTTCGTCATGCTTCACGACATTAGAGCCTCTTAAATACGTTAAAATGTTTATGTTTGGTTTATGAGCTCAACACACATTGCAGCAAAATTTGAATTTAGATTGAAACTGCAAGTTGCGAATAAATAACATTTTTTGTTTAACTGGAAAACAAGTTTTGTTCCAGCTGGAGCGTAATGCCAACATAAAAGAAGAGTTTATACCATGCAGTATTGAAATAGCCATTCTATTAGTTGAAGTAAGTTACTTAAAATGTTTAACGTATCGGTTTTACGTAGAAATTTTATAGTGGGACTGTTATGCGTAGAATTTCAGTTGTGGGACAGACATGCGTAGAAATTCAACAATGGGACAATTTGACTTGACATGCTTTTCATTGAGTCTTCGAATAAAGTATGTTATTTTTTGATGTTATATGAAAATATATGTGAAAATAGAGCACTTGGTGCAAAAAAGTCAAAATCGTCAAAAAGTAACATGGGACAACTATGCTTAGAACGGCAGTATACCCAAGTAACAATTTAAGTTTTGTTCCATTAGATATGACAAGTATTTGGCCAAACAAGCCCAACAAATGACCAACACAACATAAATCATGGCAACCTCGGATGAATGTCGGACTACTATGGCAAATATTTGTCATTATGACAAACAGTCTAATGGCCCCTTAAGAGATCTTTATGATCAATTTTATAAAACTTTCAATAAATCTGATTTATTCATCAAAACCTCTTGATAATCGTTTTAAGAGCATCTTCCGGCTAAGTGGACCACTCTGGGAGAGGCTTCGCAAACCACATTAAAAGTAGCTATAAAACTGTTTTAAAACCTAGTTGAAACATGTTCCATTCTCGAGGTTATGATGATTGTTGTTGTTTTTTTTTCAACAAAAACTGGGACAGCTCAAGATGCAGAGAAGCTTCTTCAATGGCACGTAAAGTTCAGGAGGATACATCATTCGTAAGTAGAATTTCAAAGTAATATTTTAGTAGTTATTGTATTGGTAGGCTTATGCCCTTCAATTTTACCGTGAATATTTGGGTTGCAGAAACATAAAATTAATGCGCTCCGAAATTGGTGAATATTATCATCTTGAAATTAAATAAATCAATTAGTTAATTTAGTAAAACTATTTCGAATCACAAGAAAACTCAGCTTAGAGAGTTAATTTATGTGAGCATGTTATGGAAATGGCAGCAAACTATCAATTCATTGCTTATTTGAGCAAAATTATCTATTTTTCGTTCACGTCAGCTGATTCTTCAATATGGCGACGACCATAATTAGCGAAAATAAAACGAAAGCAAGTTTACTATGACCACAATAAACCTAGCAGTGTCTTAGTTTTTGCTTTTCCTCCAACAAATGTCTTTACTAATCAAACGGATCGCCATCTGTTGAGAGTTGGAACAGTTTCATTGTGGTAATAATGAATACCAGAAGGTTTACATATCGGAGAGTTTTGTTTACTCTTAAAATCTGGCTTTATGGATATCTTCAAGTATACTATAAAACATTTTATCAATGGTTTTCAATCAAGTAGTCATAAAACTGTGAGTATTGCTTATTGCTGTAATAAAACCCCAATAAAAATCAAACAAAACCGATCAGCAATAGAATTGTTACTTGGGTAGGAATCTCAGAAGGAATCCCTTCAGAAACTTCCAGTGGAATTTCAGAAGGAACTCCTGGAGGAATCTTGAGAGTGGCTTCGTGGTCGTGCGGCTAAGGTCACCAAGCCTTTAGTCGCATCGTGCTAAGGAGCGCGGGTTCGATTCCTGCCGCAGCTGTCAGGAAAAGTTTTCGGCTGTGCCACTGCGCGTTGCATGCTAGTCCGTTGTCTAGTATCGTGCTTCCTTCAAAGAGCAAATAGTTCACTGGAAGCATTGAACGTGTCTGTGTCTTTTAAATCATAGAGAAATCCACAAAAAATCTCGTGTGATCCTGAAGAAATTCCAGATGGAACATTTGGACAAATTTTGAATGAACTCCTGGAAGAATCTCAGAAGGAGCTATTTGTACAGTCTTAGAAGGAACTAATGGAGAAATCCTGATTTCATTTCTGAAGAAAACACGGAAGAAATTTTTCAAGGAAGAAGGAATCCCGGTAGGAATTGCTGAAGGCATCCCGCAAAATATATAGATAGCACTCCTGGTGAAATCTAAGAAAGAAAATCCTGGAGGAATTCCAGTAAGAACTATGGGAGGAAATCGGTGAAGGGATTCCTCGCAGAATTCTAAGAAATCCTGGAACAATTCTGGAAGGAGTGAATGGAGGTATGCCGGAAGATGTTCCTGAAAGAGGCCTGGGAAAAAAACCTGAATAAATCTCAGAAGGTACTTCTACAGGAATGGTAGAAGAACTCCTCGAAGAATCCTATAAAAAAAAACTTCAGATGAATTCAGTAAGGAATTCCTAGAGGTAACCAAAAAAGAACTCCTTCAGGAATCCCAGAAACAACTTCTGGAGAGATGTCCGAAGAAACTCCTGGTTGGAGAGAGAAGAAAACCTTGAAAGAAATTCTGGAGGAAACCATACCTGCTAGAAGAACCTTAGAAAAACACTCCTGGAGAAATCTCAGAAGCAACTTGTGGAGGAATCTTAGAGGGAATTCCGGAAGTAATTCTTGGAGGTATCTCTGAAACAACCCCTGAATGAATACAAGAAGGATGAAATATCAAATGGAATCCTAAAAAGGAATCCCAGATTGAACTGCTGCAGGGCCCTTTAAATGTCATGGTAAATTATATTCAAATGGAACCGATGTGATATTTTTAACAGATTCATAAACAAACTAATATCTTCGAAAAAGCTCATAGGTTAATGTGAAAATGACATTTTTTGATCAGCCAAAGCTAAACAAGCGTTCCATTTTTGTTCAAGCTTTATTAGTCTAATTAGCCTTGTTGTTGTTACATGAACATCTATGAACAACTTCAATAACTACAAATAAATATACCTAAATCGAGATTCGAACTCGAGACCCGTCGATTGCCTGCCGCATGCACTAAAAAAACATAAACTTCCCGTGGCTCAATTATGATCACACTTTGATTCCTATTCGGCAGTGATGAATAGCACAGAAAATCATGATTAACAACTGTATAACACATTAGTTCAGCTGCTGTTCAGTTGAACACGTGTGTTTTTTAATCTGTACTCTGAGTCGAAGTATGAAAACGCTTATTCGTCTTGTGAAAAAGATCTTGTTAAACTATTTTGTAAAGGAATTACTCCAAGTCGAATAAAAGTCTTATTAAACTCTTGAAAAGTGTTTTAAATTATCATTGGTCGTACCGATACGAAAGGTTGAACATTGGCTACTTTTTCAATTGAAAAAGCATTTGTTCAGTAATGTGTATAGCGTAATTATAGTTTAGCTATCATTACTTTTATAAAGTAACAATTCAGCCACAGACAAACAGACAACACTTCGAACATTTTTCGATTTAATTCATAGTCACAGAAACATGTTCGCCCAATGCTAGATGGACTGAGTTTAGCCAATCGTCAACTAAGTGGCGGTAATAGGCAAACGTCAAACTCGAACAAGAACAATACGAGCGCCATGGATGGCCAGACCACCCATAAAATCATTGAAAATAATACGGTTAAATCGATGTACGATGGGATTTATCAGATTATTAAGTCTGTTTGTCTGTGATTCGGCATACATGCTTGTTTGTGGCTTGCGACTGTTAATTGGGAAGTCCTGGCGTGACTCTGAGAACCCTCTCGAATCACCTTAAATTCCTCATAATCTCATGATACTTCCAGGAACGCATCTGATTCTCCCTGAGTTCTCGTGAAACGCCTCTGAAAATCCTCAGACACACCCTGAGACCCCTAAAACGCAACTTTTTTGAAATACGTAGAAACGACCCTGATACGCCTTTGAAATCAATTGAAGCCCTTTAAAATGCCCCTGAAACTCTCTGAAACACTCCAAAAGTCCCCTTTCGAAATGCCTCTGAAAACCACTTCCAACTCTCGAAAGCCACCCTGAGTCGGCTTTTTATACTCCCTGAGGCTACTTAAAATGCCCCTGAAACTCAATGAATTTCCTGGACATCCCCAGGAAGCATTTGAAACTCTTCTAAAACCTTCCAAGAATCCATAAAAATCCTCCAAAATGCCTGAAATCCCAGCTTCCTCCCTAAGACCACTGAAATCCCAGGAGCCCACAGAAACCTTTTAAAATGCCAATTTAAGCCCCATAAACCCGAAGAAACCGCTATGAAACTCTCTGATCTGAAATACTCGGGACCCATTTATCCTCCTAGAGATCCTCTATTGCTCGCTCCCACAGGCCCCCGATCTACCTTTGATTTAGTGTACCGATACTATACAGCTCTTTACCTCCAGTTGATACCTCACGGTGTGTTGAAACAGGATTATTATCGCACTTTCATGAACCTAAAATATTTTTTCGTTATAAGTTAGCCTTAGCTGTATATATTGAGATTCTGGAGGTTAAAAAATCTTTCATCGGGGAAAATTAAAATAAATTCGATTTTAGTATTTTACCACTTTTCCCATATGATATGATATTTCTCAAATCTGATAAACCTTAACTCCGCTAGAAAAATACCTCTTTCTAATAATAAATTTGAAACCTTTTGGAGAAAAACGAATGCAAAAGTCTTTACAACGAGTTTAAATTTGTTTGGCGTTCGTTTCATGTGTCCAGCCCACTACAGTCTGCCGAAAGTCATAAATCATAAAAGCCTACATTCCTTCCATTTGTCTGGCACATAGATATTTGTAATAAAGGTAAACAAATACTTCCCATTAGTGCGACTACATTTGTGCTACATTTGCGGAAGCACCATACACCTGTGACTCATACCATTTGCAGCACATACCCTTCATGTGTTAATTTGCTTGAAATGGCTGGTATTAGTTGCACATACTTTGCATGTCAAACCACATCCACATGGATATTTGCCAAAAAGTATGAGTCAACTAGACTGAGCGTGCGTGAATTATTTGTAAAAGTTCTGCCTCTGATCTGTTGAGGACTTTTGTCCATACAAAATATTAAAAGTTTCAAAGATTTATAAAATACCTAAATACCTTAAGGTTTCAGTAACAAAAAATAACAAAAAGTTGACACAAAATACATAAGATTGGCGTTGTCATGTTATGTTAATGCATTCAAAAATGATTATTCAACATTTGGTTTAAAATAAGGTACACCGGGGCAAGTTGAAACGGGGTTATCGTGGTTTTATCTAGTCATGAAAAGCAATTTCAATGTCATAACATTTTTTTAATCAAACAATCATTTGGTCAACAATAATTACACAAATTGTATTGATTTTTTTTTTCAAAACATCACATTTTTTTTATTAAGACTTAACCTTACCGAATGCAACGCATGTTTAATATATGTCAATGACAGTTTATAGTATAAGCCTAAAATATATTGGAAACATATCAATTTGAAGGAATCTGATAGATTTCAATAATAGTAGTCCGACCCGAATGATCATTTTGATTAAAGGGTCGTTAATGAATAAACAAACAAACAATAATAGTAGTCTCGTGCAGTGATTTTTCTATGTTCGTCTGGGTTATCTGTAGTTTTATTTTATAAGACACTTTGGTCTTGATAAAAACATCATGCATTTTAATGGTTTCAATGTTATGATTGCATAATGTAAGCATTCTTTTTAACAAGCAAAATTCCTTTTTTTGCAAAGTGAGTTTGACAACAGATTCAGTATGGGGAGAAATGTCACTTCCTTGCAGAGCGTGATAAAAACGAAATAAAAAGCAAAAGTGATAAAGACGACTAGTAATAAAACTGAAAAACCATCTTCTATGTGTTATAACTATTTAGCAATCATTATTTATTCAATGATTCCGAAATGAAGAATAAAATAACTAATAAAAACTTGAAAAGTTGTACTGAAAGCTCAAATTGTGCCAATCTTTCCTTATTTTGCACACCACTGTTTGTTGTTTATATAATGTTGTCATAATATATATAATTATGACATTTTCAGAACATTGAAGTCTTCTTAATCTTGATCTACATTTTCAATGTTTATTTATCTGTTAATTTAGTTGAATTTGTTCTCAGCATAAACAACAATGAACATATCTTAAACTAAGTTAAAAGTGAATAGAGTTAAGTACTGTTCCTTTTAATTGCACTACGATTTTGAATTCTTTGACAGATATGTATTTTGACCTCAATTGTTAGGTCATCTTCAGTGTCTCGTACTTAATCCGATATTCTTTTTACGTACATGTTTATATACATGGTTCATCATCATCATATCTTAAACTGTTTCAATTAAACATTGATTGATTTCACAATAAAAAAATGATTACATATGCCTACCTTAAGAGAGTAATTAAAAGCTATTCTCTAAGGGCTGATTTATTCACCTCGGATTAACCGGTAACCCAGGCTTATCCATATAGTTAAACCAAGTTTAACGCTTAATCCAGGGTGAAGAAATCGGCCCTATGTGTCCAACATGCGAATAAAAGTATTCATAGGATAAATTTTCATTTAGTAAAGCATCGAGCCTTGCAAAATTCAGAGCATAATACATATACATAAAAGTTCTCATTATATTCGAAGAGCTATCAGTATTTCGCGTAAACTAGCTCAAAACAACTTATTTTCCAGTTAACATGAATGTTAAAAAATACGCGTGATTAAGCCACCATATTTGTTTAATTATTTCGCAATCGAAGCATCTTTCGTGTCCGTGTGATCGTCGTTTAGGTGTATCGTTACATGGTTTGGCATGCAAAATATGTGCAACTAATACCCGCCATTTCAGGCAAATTAGCACATGATGAGTATGTGCTGCAAAAGATACGAGTCACAGGTGTATGATGTTTCCTTCCAATGTATGAGTCGCATTAGTGCATGCGAAGTATTTGTTTACCTCCATTACAAATATCTAATGTTGACTTTTACGATTTATGACTTTCGGCAGACTGTAGTGGGCTGGACACATGAAACAAACGCCAAATGAATTTAAACTCGTTTTAAAGACTTTTGCATTAGTTTCTCTCTAAATGGTTTCAAATTTATTATTGGAAAGGGGACTTTTTCTAGCGGAGTTCAGGTTCATCAGATTTGCGTAATACCATATTATATGAGAAAAGTGATAAACTACTAAAATCGAATTTATTTTAATTTTCCCCGATGAAAGATTTTTTAACCTCCAGAATCTTAATATATACAGCTAAGGCTAACTTATAACGAAAAAATATTTTAGGTTCATGAAAGTGCGATAATAATCCTGTTTCAACACACCGTGTACCTGTATTATTGTGTACAATTTGATTCTGAAGCAAAATGGATACGGCTGGGTCTGGCTACAAAAAGTTTGGATTCAAAAGCAACCGTTTCGGACTTGCACCAACCTGCTCCACGCGTTAATTTCCTCCTCCAACAGGCCGGTTTGGCCAGTGCTACGCCATCCGGATAGTTCTTAGTGCTCGTTGTGTGTGAGAAAGTTATCTATTGATTTTGGGAAGAAGAATGAAGAATTGTTCTCAAACTCAGTGTCACGTTGCATGATTTTTTCCTGACGAACAGTGAAATGGCTACTAGCGCTACGCTCCACACTGGTTCCAGCCCCAAATGAGGGCAGTCATAAATATGATTTCCTCGAGTTTTATGATGAAACCGCAAAATTTACATTCCAAATGCGTTTTTTATTGTTTATTAAAAAAGGAGCTCAATCGAGTTTTTGGCTTTACGGAGCCAAAATTCATTATTATGCAGTTTTGATTACCTACTGATTTGGATATACTAATATTAGTTTAGGTAGTCAAAATTGCTCAAGAACAGTGAAACACATATAATGTAATGGATAAAGAGGGTGAAAGTTGGAAAATAGTGTCCCCTGCAATGCGGATGATTTTTGTTGGTTTTTGAGTAAATTGAAGGTACGACACTTAAGTGACTACCACCAATCTGGTCGCAAACGGTCGCAGCTAAATTCGCCAATAAATCATTGTCTAAGATTATAGGGAAGTTTTATAGAAGAACGTAAGAAGGGGTCGGAAGGGGAAATATTTTCCGGCTTGTTGAAAATTTTCTGTTTTCTACACTTTGTGGAAAAAGCATCTACAGGTATAACTCGATTTAGTGGATATTTCAGTTTTTGAAATGTCTATAAAATCGAATTTTACATAAAATCGAAGCAAATTTTTTTTATTTTGTTTTTGTTTAAATTTTATACTAACATGTACCAAAACATATAGAAACTACATGAAAATTGAGTTTTTGATAAAAGGCTCGGAGTTTTTGCCATATATTAGTAATTCTCGCTAAATAACGAATAAACCACTATATCGCTATTTTGTTACGATTGCAATCTTTTGTCTCCAAAACTATGTATGGTCGATTGAAAAGTCAATATTTTGAGCAATCGACATACACAATAATGCTATTTGCATAAATGTCCCAAAAAAAATGAAAAAAAAAACAGAAATTCATTAAGGGATTCCTTTAAAATGTCTCTAAGGAATTATTTACCCTGGAATTTCTTTATGAATTGCTTCATAAATTCCTCCAGGGTTCCCATCTGAAATTCCTCAAGGGGTTCCTTAGGAAATTTAGAGATTCGTGACAAGCACCTGATAGAGTGTGGTTACTGGTTGTGCTGTATTCGCCCAACGATCTTTCTGTTTGAGTAGTGTAGGCTTGTGCCGCTATCATACTCGGTCACCTTTTGTTGCAATACTGAGGTGTTAAATAAAATTAAGTGAACCCAGAATATTCAAGATTTTTTTCCCCGAAAAATCCTTTGGAAGTTCTTTTAAGTATTTTCTCAAACGATCCCCAAGGATTTGTTTCGCAATATTCTCCAACGTTTGCTTTAGAAATTGCTCCAGGATTTTTTTTTTTTCAATCTGAATTTCTGTCAGAAAAACTTCCTGGGATTTCACTAGAAATTCCTCCAGGGACCCTTTAAAAATGTGTGATCCATTCGAGAATTTTTTCAGAGATTCCTATAGAAACTACCTTGGGGGTGTCTTCAGAAAATCTCCCATGACTTTTGTTATAAATTCGACTAATAATTGCTTGAAAATATCTCCAGATTTTCCTCCAGAGATTTCTTTACAAATTTCTCCATTGCTTTGAAAAAACTTTCACAAATTTTTAGATAATCCTTTCATGGACCCTTGCTGAAATCCATCGTAGGATGGAAACTGCTCATAGATTTACTTTAAAAAATCATCCAGAAAATCTGAAAGAAATTCAGTCAGATTTTTTTTAACTAAATATTGTAGAGATTACTCTAGAATTTAGAATGTCATTTAAAAATTTCTCATAGAACTCTTTAAGACAGTCTTGCACGGATGGCTTCGAAAAATGTTGCATGCGTTCAAAACGTTTTGAATAGATTGTTCCAGAAATTCATCTATGAATTTCTTAGGATTTCTTTAATAGAGATTCCTCCAGAAGTTTTTCAAAGCATCCATATAGAAAACCTTCCTTGAAGTTTTTTTTTCTTTTCATTCGTGAATTTTTTGAAGTTTCTCACAAATATTCCATGAATTTTTTTTTTAAATGTGATTCACGGATACATTGAGAATCAGAAACTCAAAACTTCTTTGAAATTTTCACAGAAGCTTTCGAAAGAACTGCCCCCAAGGATTGCTTTAGAAATTCTACAGAGATTATCTTTATTAAGTATTCACAAGTTTATTCACATTCCTTGAGATACTGCTTCAAGACATTTCATTTCCAGAAATTGCTCCAAGGATTTATTAAGAAACTCTTAGGAAATGCTCCAAAGATTACTTGAGACATTTTTCTATAGATTTTGCAGACTTTTTTCAAAAATATCTCAAGAGGTATTCCTTCCGGAACTTCTTCAGAAAATCCATCTATGAATTCGAACAATATTCCTTTTTTCAGAAATTCTTATAGGAATTTATTTATAACTAGCTGTCCCGGCAAACGACGTTCTGTCTGCCTCTATGTTTCTTGACATTCAGTTCTGGAAGAAAATGACCCACAAAGTGGAATTTAAAATTTTCTCGGTTTCGTTGTTTTTCCGGTTGGTATATGAAATTATTTTTTCGTGCGAACACGTCGGGACCTTGCACGAATATAGCAGTGAAAGAATTATGACCCGTTCCCGAGCCTAATCGTGACATACATACAAACACCATTCCATTTTTATTTACACAGATATTCTTCAGATTTTTAAAAATTTCTTCAAAAGTTGTTCCATGCAGTTCCTTCAAGAATTGCTCAAGCGGTTCCTTCAAAGATTTCTTCAGCAATTCATCCTTGGTAATGTACAGGTGAAGAACGCTGAAATCGGGGAACCTTGGCTAATTAGCTCTGATTCTACCATGACAACACTAGAAATAATTTATCAAACATCTTGTCAGTAATCAGCCGACCTTTTTATAGAATTTGCTACAAATCAGCAGGCATCTACCAAAAATATCAGGAATATAATACAATTCTCGGTGAGGAAGTCAGAACGAATGAGCAGTTTGCATTCATTTGCCAAAAATGTTGTCATTGCTAAGACGTCTGTGAAAAATATCTCCAGAAAATCACCCCATATACTCCACCCATCGTGAAGCCAGAGATATTTATTAAAAAAAAAAGTGAAGTCAGAAAGGGAAGTTTGAGATTACGGTAAATCACTGGCGTAGCCGCGGGAGGCTCCCCCCCCCCCCCAGAGCCAAAATTTGTGGAACAAATACTGACAGCACTATGCGACGAATGTGACGCTATTTGTAAACTGCGAATACCTACAATTGCTCATTGCCGTTTACAAAGTGTAAGTGTCAAATATCAAAAAAGGTATCATTGACCGTTGAAAACCCCTCTCAGAGACAATTTCTGGCTACGCCACTGCGGTAAATATATAGGACTAAATATTTCATGAGGAATGCTTTGGCGCTAATATTGGTGCTCCACAAACCAATTTACATATTCAAATACACAGAAATAAAAAAAAAAACAATTTATTGATATAAAGTGCTCCGCGTGTCAAAAGGCTGAAAACCCCTGCATTATAAGCCATCATTAATCAAACTGCAAGTTTTAAACTGATTGAATATTTAAAAAAATATCATTACAAAAATGTACATAAAATCGAGGTAAAATGTACATAAAATCGAAGTACATAAAATCGAGGGTCTATATAATCGAGGGTCCACTAAATCGAGGTATACCTGTAACGCAATGACAGTTTCATTGAGGTCAAACTTTTGGATTAATGACCTAAATATGGCAGAACCACTATGTTCTCCTGGTTACGTCGACTATACAATCATGGGCAGTTCAGTAGTTCGTTAATATTCAAAAGTATCACCATGTAGTGCTCCTTAACCCAAACTAAACTAGAATTATACTGTGAAACCAGAGCTGGGGTCATTATTGCAACATATGGGAAAGAAGAAGACAAATCAAGATTAACTCAAAGTGTATAGGCTAAGAAAACACTGTTCCAAAACTAACAAAAGATATCAAAATAAGCATAGATTTAATGAAAACATCCAAGTCTTCATAAAACCAGTTCTACATCGTACGTACAACGCCCTCAAGCTTTTATTTGTCCCATATTTCTCATCCGTCTGGTACGTTCCAATCGTCACAAACGCCATCCATTCCAATAATCCATGCGCCTCAAGAACCTACAAGTCGTGCACTGAATCAGCAGCAGCGGTGGGTTCAACGTGCAAGCAAAACTTCCATTCAAACGACGACGCTCAAATCCAGTTCCTTCCTCTCCATATCCATTTAATAACACCGCAGACCATAATGTACCTAACTGTAGCTGGAGTACAACCGAACTTCTACCCGACCCGACAGCGACAGGCCTCAATGGCACGGACCACAACAAACAACATACGCAAAAACTGGAAAAGAGCGACATTATTGGTGGCGCAAAACGCCATGCGCCTCGGGCTAAAACCAATCAGACTCTCCGCACGACGCGACGGACGGTGAGAGCGAGAGTGGGTCATTGCAACGCTCCCATGTGAATTTAAAGGCTTAAGGTAGCCAAAACCGTCAGGTATCCTCGAACTAATCGCGAAACGCGAGTACCTAACCACCCCGGACGGTCGACCGGGTTGCTGCAGCAAACCACCAGACAGCAGCAGCCAGCGCGATAGGCTATGATTCATCGGTTAAAAACTCGCCGCGTTCAGCTCTTTTCTCAGTACCTACCAGCGGTACCAGAGGTGTGCTTCCATACGAGCGATCCAGAGCCTGCCGCGCTCGGTGCCGGGGGATGCGCGCCGCCGTTCTCTTTCGGACGTGCTGTGAGTCGTTCGCGCAGTCTTCAGCGGTAATCCAGTTCGAACGGACGTGCCCTCCCACACTTGAGTGCGAGAAAACCACAGTTCGGGTACACGGGAAGGTGTGAAGTGGTTGTTAATGTTGGATGCAAAGCGAAGTTTAAAGAATCCATCCATAGTGAGAAAGAGTTGTGAGAATTGTGTTTTGTGATATGCTCCCCAAACGATCGGCGACTAGCCATTAGAGACTACGGTTGATCTAAGCGCGTGGTGGACATCTAGAGCGAGCAGAAAACAGTGGAACTCCTTTGTTTGGTGACCGCAACGCCGGTGAATACGCTAATTTGAATATAAATTAGCCAACAACGCACACGGGACAAATGGCAGACGGAGGAAACCCGAAAAACGACGAGGTGAGTGATCTTAGTCATATCACCGTCACCATCATCATTATCATCAAAACGATCTGACTGATCACGGCGGGAAGAATTGAAGCATATCAAACTGCCGATCTCTGATGGCAACCAATTTCAAAAAATCGTGAAATGTTCATGTTCCACAGATCCAGAATATTGCGGATTACCTGAAGCTTGTAGTTCAACCCTCCAACGGTTACCACGACACGACTGCTATCAACGAGCGACCATGAGAACGTTGAGGAATGCGTGTGAATTGATTACTCATCAAACTATTAGGTCGTGCGCTCCCAAGACAAACAAGTGTTATTAGCGGATGTCTGTTTTCGCCTATATGTAACTGGTTTCCTCCCTCCGGGTCAGAAATTCGAACCAATCATCTTGACCTTCTATTTCCGGTGTGTGTTTGCATATTGCTTTGTAGTTAGCGCCAGTCGGTGTCCCGTCCCATGCTTTCATTGTTTTTAATTGATGATATCACACAAGAGTTTTGCCTGTAGAACCGATATGTGCTCTCTTTCTCTCACTGATCGAGAGATTCTCCTCAATCGAATCAAGTTCAAGATTATTCTCTCTCGCGCACCTTACTTATAATCAACCACAGCCAGACGTTCATCGTTATGACGTAGCAGTGATCCTACTTTTATACTGAGAATTGGTCTGTTTAAAGGTAGAGGGGACCAAGTGATATTCTTTATTAAATCTGGGTCAAACTAGATAGTGGTTTTCTTAAAACGAGTACAATTTGAATCTTCTGTAACGACCCCCCACCAGACTTTACAGCCACTGCAATTTCTCCGCTGATTTGCACACGGTTAGCTGATTGTGCGGTATGGCTAGGACAGGACATCACCTAACGTTTGGGGCCAGAAGAGGGGTCATATACAGTGTAGGAAAAAAAATAGACCATGCTCGATTTTTAGGGAACAGATTTGGCTTATTTTGACAGACGCCATGGAATTACTTGAATTTTGATTTGTATTATAGTATCATCGTGCTTCGCCAAGATTCAATGGGAACGACCACGTGCTCCCTTAAAATGGCAGGTCGGTCCAAAATTTTTCAAAAATCGAGATCTCAGTGGTTTTTCAAGCTTTTATGCTGAAATTTTATACACATCAAGGGAAATAGTTGTACTATAAGATATATTGATGGACATCCCCCTGCACCCTCCCCCCTTTTGGTGGGGTGTCGAAATAAGTGGATTTTTTCGAATTTTTCGGAAATGTTCCGTGTTGTTTAAATACATGATTTTTGTCATTGGAAAATAGGTTACGGTGATCTTTGATGTCTGATTTACATTGGTGATCAAGTCTAATAAACCTAGATCATCCCAAGGCCTCCAATACGTTATGGAATTTAAGTCATATGCTCTGTTAGTGCCTGAATGTAAACTAAACAATGCAATCAATTCATGGGGAAATTATGCAGAATACTCTTAGAGCCGCAAGACATAAGTGGGCAGCTGTTTTCGGTTTATTTGGATATCCTAGGACATCCAAACTATCCTGGAGTTACGACTTACATGGTCAACAGGATCTACCGGAGCTCCAATGCAATATAACTTTGCAGCTTTTGACCGTTATGTTCCGAGTTGCTTTGTAATTGACCGAGAAGTACTTCCTCCGGTTTCAGAACATTTCAAGGTACGCAAAATGTCCTGGAGTTCAGGACTTCCAAGGTCTACAGAATCTACCGCAATCACCATGCTATCTACGTTGGTGGTTATTGGTCATTGTTATCCATGACACTCCGAAATGTTACGAGAATTTTTTTCTGAGATGGTACGACATTGTAAGGTATGCAAAATGTCCTGGAGCTCAGGACTTTCAAGGTCTACAGCATCTAGCGATCGGAATCAAGCAAGCCGTGGGAACGTTGGTTGTTGATCAAACAATTGCATTATGATTCATAATGCAACTGAAATGAGTTACATTATGAACCATAATGCAATTGTTTGGTATAGTGCAGAAAAGTAGGCCGTTTCATTACTGAAACGGCTTGTATAAACCTGGAATTTATAGTGTCTGTGATATCCTGTCTTTTCTGAAGATACTACTTCACAATTTCCACATTTTACACTACTTATTTATACTCTAATACGGAGCAATATATTAATGCTCACACTCGATTGTCAATCCTCTCGCTGACTGATTTGGTCATCTCTCACACACTCACATCAGGATGCCACATCCTCCCCTTTCAAGAATGTGCGAATACACTAAAAACACATTTAAATTAACTGTAAAATTTGATTAAAACTAACTATTGCATTGGTTTAGACTATTTACTAGCAAGTCTGTAAGGTACCGGTTATTTAACAAATTGTTCGTTTAATAGTATGCCAGTATGTATTTATATTCAGACAGGTAGACTGTTTAAGTATTGAGAGTTCATCTCATTATTTTTATCATTCTTTACTTTAGTCCTATCTCTTGAAGCTTATCCTCGCTTTTGCTCTCCTCAAACAAAAGTAGAAAAAATTTCTATCATCCAATGGAGACGTTAACAAACCATAATTTAAAATATGCTATAAGGTTCAATTTTGATTTATCAGATTTCTTGCAGGCTCTATTGGAAATACATGTTATTTTCCAAAAGTTTTTGATAGTAGATCGAACTTAACTAATACTTTTAAGCCTAAATAGGGATCTAAATATGTAATGTTATGAAAATTATCATAATAATAATAAAAACACAAGCTTTGTCGGACAGACTTCCTCCTCCTTTTTGCAAAGGTAAATTTTTACGTTTGGTATTCGCTAGACCAAATGCAGCGTTAGGAATTTGGCTAATAATGAATGGTTGTAACTGTGTATCTTTTAAATTACCTTCTCGTTAGTTAGTATAGATTTTAGAATAATTCTGAACAACATTTTAAAAATGAAGGAATGTAAACTTATACCTGCAGTGCTCATTTATTTTGAACTAGCTGTCCCGGCAAACTTTGTCTTGCCAAGCTGTGGTTGTTTGACAACTGTTGAGGTCATTGCAGCAACGCACTCTAGATTGATTTAATTTTGATCACGCTGAATTTGTTCCCGGCTCATAAAAAATCAGTACTTTATCATTTTTTTTACTTTTCTAGTAGATTTTCGTAACTTTTTGTACATATAAACACAGCCACCACGAATACGAATCGAACCATGCAAGACTCATGCTGACTGGTCCACCTGTTCTTGAGTTTTGTTGCCTCAAAGGAACTCTAAACTCATTTATATATATATAGATGCACATTCTTCATTCGTTGGCTACTGCATGTACATTGCACTTAAAATTCTCGTGTTTCGTCAATATTTCAGCCAAATCGGTTCACTAGAAACCGAGCAAAAACGGCTGGTGGTCTTATTGTTTTGTCCGACACTGTACGACCCCGGTGATAAAACCGAGCATAACGAGCGATGTTGCGGCAGCAGCGCAAAACAGTCCGGTTCGAAAAGATTAAGCTTCCTGCAAGAAAATCATACAAATTGTTTAAAGAGAACCGACAAAATGTGGTGGGTCTACTCCTTTTTATCGATTTATCCTCTACACTCCTCCCCACTTTCTTACAATCTACTCTAACCTTTTTGCTTGCCCGTGTAGCTGCCGGCTTAGAATAGCACTACGGACCACCTGTTCCGGGGGTAAAAGTCCACCAAACAGGTAACCCCAATCCAAGGTGTCAGGCGACCCGTGCTGAGGGATGAATGGTTGAGGGGGTTTAAAAGATGCTCGATCTTTAACGGAGCCCGTAGCGTGGGTAGATCGCCTTTTTGGGTTGCGTTGCGGTGATAGATCTACCAAACCGAAATCTAGTATCGTCCTATTTTTCAATTTTGGAATATGTGTTCTTGTAATTCAAGGAGTTGTAGCATTTAGTCCTACTACTGGTGTTTTGGTGACTTCCAGTTTTTGAATAAAACTGAGTTTACCAACTTTATTTTGCATATAGTTAAAAACCTCACCATCTGAGGCTAAACTCAATGCAAAGGAAATCAAATTGGGTTAGGGATCCATGTATGTACTAACTCTTCGAAGACTGGAAAGTGCTAGTACGCAAGGAACATACTAGAATCCTTATTACTGAACACATGTTCCATTATTGGAATGATATTGCTGCTAATGTTAAAACCCGGGTCCTAAACTTCCTACTGGGGAGAATTTAGCAGTAAAACAAGGGTGATGCTAGGTTTCCGATGCATGGCCAATATCAGTACTTTTGTTTTGTTTTCTAAGAAAACAAAACAAAAACTGTATCAAAATCGATACTTTATTGCCCCTCAATGGCAATTGAGTAATGCGACATGCACTACACTAAGGATACGGGTAATGTCACAATAGATCTAAAAACTGGTCGCAGTGACAAACCCGAACAGGAATAAAAAAAATAAAAAAAAAACCTTTTTGCTATTGTTTGGGGCCCCTTTTCTCCGCAACAACCTCCTTTCTCCTTACCGTCGGACGCCGGCGTTCTTTCTTTCGGGGTACGAGGTACCGCAGGTTCTTCAGGCCACGTCTGGCTGCGTCTCTCACCTCGGGATGGTTTTGGGGTACAGCTGCAGCAGAATGGACCCACCTACACGTCCTAGGCTGCCGATATTGGACAAATCGTCTTTCAGCCAACAATGCTGCCGAAATCTACCCGGTTGAAGCTCTAGGACGTGGTAGGGCTATTGCAAACAGTTGGATAGCTTCAATCCGAAGCTACGGGGACCTGATATTCTCTTTCCAAACTTTCACTCTACTTTACTCCTCTTCTAGCTCTTCAATTTGGCTCACTTCAAACTACTTTTCTGGATTCTAAACTTTCCGTTGGTTAGGTTTCAAACTGGTTTGATCAATGTTCACCGGGTAAATGAAAGAGTTTAGCTCTTACACCAAGCTTCAAGGTTCGTGACCTCTGCCCTCGGTACTTGCCGTTTTGAAGTGCATCGTTCGTAATGGCCCCATTACGCCACTCCTTATGACCGCCCATAACTGCATTTTTCTCGACCTCTGGTGGTGGGTTGGTGAAGCTCGGTGGGAGGTATGCTGCATTTAAGGTGGTTTTGCCTATTACTGCCCTAGCTGTTTTCTAAGTGGGAGATAACTGGAGGGAATACCTATTTCTAACACGAAATCTACCTGTTCTACACTACTGGGAAAAAAATCTTCATTCCTTCTATGTGTCCGGGACATGGATTTTTGCAATGGGGGTAAACAAATGTTTTCGATTAGTGAGACTCATACTTTTGATGAGGTACCATACAGCAGCGACTCATACAATTTAGAGCACATACTATTCATGCGCTAATTTGCCTGCGTAATCGAGTATTGGTTGCATATACTTTGGATGTGGTTTGGCACATGGATATTTGCCATTAAGTATGAGGCAATTTTCCTGAGTTTATACATTTTCGAATATAAAAACACAAAATCACTTTAACACAACCAATTTACAAATCACACACTTACAATACAAAAGATCAATGGTTCAATTTTTGTTCTCCATAATCAAATGAAAATAACTGAATATGTTATTCTTTAGATGTTTGCACCTACTCGGGTACAATTAGGTTAAGCGAAGAACAAAGCTAATGGGTGATCGATTTTGACATGTATGAATAAATACAGATTTTACCAAGTTTCTGAAAAAAAAACACCGGGCTTCATCTTAATGTGAAGAATAGTCACATCCGAAAGCAACAGTCCAATTAATTTATTTTTATTCTAAACTAGCTGTCCCGGCAAACTTTGTCTTGCCAATCTTGTGGCGGTTTGACAGCTTTTGAGCTCATTTAAGCACCGCACTCTAGATTGGTTTCGTTTCGAACGTGTTGATTTTCTTCCCAGCTCATGAAAAATCAGCATTTTCTTCATTTTCTTACATTTTAATTCATTTTCCTAACTTTTTTTACATATAAACACAGCCACCATGAATACGAATCTAACCATGCAAGGGTCATCCTGATCGGTTCAGCCGTTCGTGAGTTTTGTTGCCTCAAAGGGACTTCAAACTCATTTTTATATATATAGATGTCAACCAGTGATGTTTTCAGAGTAACTGCTGGTATTGGACCATACAGTGCACAAGGGCCCAGAGCCATACTACTTATTTTACCGGTCAGACTAAGGCCTGAGTGTCGCCTTATTTTCGCGGTGCTGACGATGGTTGGTTCTCTTAACGTATGATGCAGCTCATGATTCATTTGCCTTCTCCGCGTTACGTCTCTCATCTGCACTCCGCTGTAGATGGTACGCAACACGTTCCATTCGACAACTCCATGGGTGCGTTGGTCATCTGCACGCATAGTTCATACTTCGTACCCATATAGATCTATCGATCTAGTCAGCGTTTTGTAGACGGTTAAATTCGTGCGATGACAAACTGCGTTCGATCGTAGAGTTCTACGCGGTCCAAAGTAAGCTCGATTTTCTGTCATAATGAGTATCTAAATTTCGCTGCTGGTATCGTTGTCGGAAATCATCAGTGAGCCCAAGTACACAAATTCTTCAACCACTTCGATTTCATCGCCATCGATATTCGGGGTGGCGGGCGTACCATAATGTGCTCTGTCTTCAACACATTAATGACTAATTTGATTTAGCTTCATTCTTTAGTCGGATGTACGGTTCCGTCATCTCATCATCTCAAAAGACCATCACCTTGCCGTAACCCTCTGCGAGATTCAAACGGACTCGAGAGGGTCCCTGATACTCGACTACGCACATCACTCGATCTATCGTCGCTTTTATCAATCTGCCATACCCCATTGATTGTATCATACGCCGATTTTAAATCGATGAACAAGTGGTGTGTGGGCACGTTGTATTTTCGGCATTTCTGCAACACCTGGTGGATGGTGAACATCTGATCCGTTGTAATGCGTTCATCCATGAATGCAGCCTGATATTGTTCCACGAACTCTCTTGCAATCGATGATAGACGGTGGCATAGAATTTGAGAGTGTATCATGTAGGCAGTGCCAAGGATGGGAACACTCACTTGCAAAGAGTTACACTCACTTGCAGTTTTCTCAGCTTAGAAGCGTGCAATCAAAAAACGATGTATGGACGACTTTTGCCTTGTGATTTTGTCTAAAAGTTTGCCGAATAGAGTAGGGGTCGCACACGCATACCGAAGTCGTGAGGGAGCTGTGAAGGCGACTCTCCACGAGGTGAATGTAAATTACACTCACCTCGTGGAGAGTCGCTTTCACAGCTCTGTTACGACTTTGGGATTCGTGTGCGACCCCTACTCTGTTCGGAAAAGTTTTAGATAAAATCACAAGGCAAAAGTCGTCCATACATCGTTTCTTGGTTGCACGCTTCTGAGCTGAGAAAATACCAAGTGAGTGTAACTCTTTGCAAGTGAGTGTTCCCATCCCTGGGCAGTGCCCAGTAGTGTGATCGAGCGATAGTTCTCGCAACCCAACGTGCCGCCCTTTTTGTAAATGGGACACACGATACCTTCCATCCATTCTTCCGGTGTGCATTTTATTGCTTATGCTGATGAATGAGGGAAAGATGCTTTTTGGTCAATTCGTGTACAGTTGCACAATTAATCAACTGAATAATTGACTGAGAGTGGTCAACATTCTCACTGTGCACGCTTCAAAGACTCTCTTTAACAGTACAATAACAGCGCCGGCCACGACCTTTAAAGACACGTACACGTTTAATGCTTCCAGCGAGCTATTTGCTCTTTGAAGGAAGCACGACACTAGACAAAGGACTAGCATGCAACGCCCAGTGGCACAGCCGAAAACTTTTCCTGGCAGCTGCGGCGGGAATCGAGCCCGCGCTACTCAGCACGATGCGACTAATGGCTTGGTGACCTTAGCCGCAAGACCACGAAGCCACACCTTGCAGACAGGTTGGAAGAGGGAAGGAATGTTAATAGCAACCTTTGTTATGTGAAAGTTTACCGCACGTCTCCACCAAAGGCTGCAGGGAGGAGTAATTGTTAGTAGGGAAGGTTTCGTTGGGTCAGGATTCACTTTGATAAGTAATATGACCTTTTGAAGTTGAAGCATGCCGTGCAGACTGCAGTGATGTTGTTCGCTTCACGCGGAAAGCAAACAACCAACCACCCTCGTCAGGTGGTCGCTCAATATTTATTCATAAAAAGACATACAACAAATATACATAGACAGATACAAAAAAACAGTATGTCGTTAGGAGATTGCACAAAAAATGAAATTCAATAAAAAGAAGAGATAATTTGTAAGATGCCATCCCGAACAGTGACAAAATGGAACAAAAATCCAAGTCGACACTCATGGTGACGAACTATACAAAGTCAATGAAAAAAATACTTAAAAGAGAACATTATAAATATATGAATATAAACTATCCCCTTTGGTATAAAATTGAATTAATATAATAATTGATATAGAATCCATAGAAAGAGAATAACAAGGAAAAAACTCACCGTATGATCGCCTGCCATCAATCGAACTAAAAGTGCGAAAGGAAAAAAATAAATCGGAGCACCGAAGGCAACGCGCGCGCGAATCCGGCATCCAGCTGCCAAGCCGTCACTACACTCCTCCTCTTCTTGGCGTAACGTCCTCACTGGGACAAAGCCTGCTTTTCAGCTTAGTGTTCTATGAGCACTTCCACAGTTTTTAACTGAGAGCTTCCTCTGCCAATGACCATTTTGCATGTGTATATCGTGTGGCAGGCACGAAGATACTCTATGCCCCGTCACTACACACACTCGGCAGAAGATATTTGAAGATTTTAGTTATAAATTCAAAGTTGAACTTCACGACATTTTTGTTGCATAAGAGCTTCCAAATGCCTTTTCTTCATAAGCTCTTGCAGCTACTTTTGTTAGTAGGGTAGACAATCTACTCCTCCTTACTCCTAACGGCGTTGATCGAACTCCTTCGGTAAGACAGCCAGGTAGCCAGAGTCCTCCGTAATACAACTACACTGTGCTGCAGAGGCTAGACACGTCCCCGTGTGGGATAGCGTTATTCACTCCCGAGGTCAAAAGCTGTTTCATAATAAGGCGAATATCAACTTAACGACTTCTTTTCTATTCATAGTAATTACCAACCCTATGAGGATATACACGGAACCAGAAATCAACCCAAATATAGGTTCTTTTCACTCATATCGGCTCTTCCGTGCGAGAACCCAAATTTGGCTATACCGCGTTAAAGCTCTGAATGGGTAGTTTCCGTTTGATTCCGGCAGAAAATTGCAACCCATCGCAAAGTTCTTTCTACCTAGCGTTGACTTTCGAAGTACCCTAGTGGGTTGAAATAAACCCACTTTTGAGTAAACGGCAAAAAACCCAAATTTGGCTTCTCGCACGGACATTATCGGCTAGGTAGCTGCTTCTCGCTTTGTTTTTGACAACATTGCGAGCGGGAGAGCGAGAAAACAACCCGCTGGTGGGTAAAAAGTTCAAGCGGTTTACTTATTTTTGCGTTCTTTTAACGTATTTTTTAGGTAATCTGTTTTTTCCGTGTAAGGTTAAGAAATTATCAAAGCCGTTATTTCCTGATGTAGCGGAAAAGACCGCTTTGATAATTTGTTTCAGTTTTTCTGGTACCGAAAGTCACTTGGTCCGGTATGCCACAACACCAACCAGCACCAACTAGCCATACGCACAGCACAGTGACCAACCTCTCTCCAATCAAAGTGCCTGCCTTGCCTTGTATACCTACGCGTGTGTGATTCGACTCGGCGGAAAGCCCGAAGCAAAAAATACTGGAAACGATCACGTCATGATCGCTCCGTAATAGCGCATCGATGACGTTCGCGCTCGTCGTCTCTCACAGACGGAGGCTATTTATGCATTATCAGATGATGACGGCACGACGCATATGTAGCTATTATGGGCTACATTATACGGTGCTATGATATCATTGAAGAAATTCCATACCGACGTGTTCGCGGGAGAGCATCGAGCGTAATCGGAGCCGCGGAATTGGACGAGCATGAGCGTATGACTCACAGCAGCGAGACCCGCGGCCGCGCGCGCTGATTTACAGGCCAAACATGTCTAAAGGTCCAATCTGCAGAAGAGAGGCTCTCTTTGGTTTCCCTCTCTTTCGTTAATATCTCAGCTGTTTATTTGTATTATGATTGTCTCCTTGCATTGAACGATGGTCAAAACAATCTTCTTTTGATTTGTACTGCAAGAATAGTTGAAAAATGTACCATTACATTGCAATAATTGAAAGAGAAAGTGAACAAAGAGAGCCTCTCAAATGCACATAGGACCTATTGAAATGTTTGGCCTGAATTTGCGCGAATTGAGTATATAGTGAGAATTAGAGAGAACTTGCGCGCGAGTTGGCCCTAGGCTACTAGCGGAATCACGTGCGCGAATGTAAACAGAGCACAAGTTTGAGAGGAACGATGAAGCCGCGCGCCGCTTGGTGATTAACCCAGCCGGTTTGTATACCAACACCTCTCTGCTAATGTGTGGCGTGACATAACTGGCGGATTGGAAGTTTGCATAGTTTTCGTTATAAAATGTTATGGCATGATTTAAGTAACAATAATTTGTTTAACGGAAAACTGTACAGAACGCAGCAGTTACTTCCTTTGATGCCATCTGCTATCGTCATTCTGTTTTGGATAAGAAATCAAAAATGAACAACCATGCGTCTCCATAGTAATTTGAGCATGCAATAAAGATAGAAAGACACCTATCTTGGAACCAGGGTTGTATAGAGGAATCCCATTTACCAGTATTTCTTCGTTTTCAATGATAAACGAAATACAGTAAGGACCCGATTTTGTCAGCCCCTATTAGCATTTTGGGCTGACAAAATCGGGTACCTGACAAAATCGGGACATTTTTTAAAATCATTTTTTTATTCATGAAAATATGTTCTGAGCACGTCATAGACGGAGATAGGTGTGGAGGGTCTGCTTTGGGTTCGTTCAAATATTACGTAACGCCAATGAGGGGGGGGGAGTCCAGCGCTGTGTTCCGCTTCATACAAAATTTTAAAATTTCTCTTTCAAAAATAACTACGCGGTAGAGGGATAGCGGATAGGGTCAAAAATTGCCAAAATTTTGCGTTACGTAATATTTGAACGAACCTTTTGTGGTAAAAAAAATCGAAAGGGTGTTAAGGGCACAGAAAAAAAATGGTATTTGGCAAAGTTAACATTCAGTGTTTTTTACAGGAGAACTATTGAAACTTTTATTTCTTTTCCTTCTTGTCATAACATCCCAACTGGAACACAGCCATCTCCTAACTTATAGCAATTATAGTCTACAGAAGACAGTTAACACTGGTTAGCACAGTTTAAATCATAACATCTAACTTTAGCTGTCAACGAATGAAAATGACAACATCTGATTGACACGAGTGTCTATTCAAGCTGTCCAAATTGGTTACGTTTCCGCTACCTTTCCACTTAAATTTCCAGAGCCTAATGAAGAAATGTTCGGGGAATTTTTTAGAGAAACTACCCGAGGATATACTGAACGTAACCCTCAAGACATTCCCGAAGGGATCCAGTAAGTAGTTTCTACAAAAACCTTAACATGAGCTCCGGACAAATCCCTTAATTAATTTCCTGATAGAATTCTTATTGCAATCTCCGTAGAAATCTCTAGAGGCATTTCTTTAGCATTTTCTGAAAAATCATTGAAAAAATCCCTATGCTAATCTTTGATGAAATCTCCTTGAGAAACCCATGGAGGAATTCCTGAAAAATAAGTACTGGGGAAATATCAGGAGCAGTTTAAGGAGAAACCATAACAGAAATGAATTGTTAAAGTCTAGCATGAATTCCAGAAGAATTTCCATCAAAATTTTGTAAAAGGAATTTCAGAAGCAATACCAAGGGATTTTTGTAAAGAAATACCAAGAGGTAACCCTGGAAAAATCTCAAGCAAGACCTCCGGGAAATCCATAGAGGATGCCCAATTCGGAAATCTATCATAGGAATCATAGGAATTCTTGTATGAGTAATAACTGAAGGCATTAATAGAGGAACACTTTATGAAATTCCTAGAAGGATCCCTGAAGGAACCCTAAGAGGAATTCTTGAAAAAATCCCTAGGAAAATCGTTAGATTTATTCATCAGTAGGTTGGCTCCAGGGGAACGTTCTCTTCCATTTGGGAAATTAGTGCCTTCCGTAAATTTATTCATGGACTAATGCACGCAGTTATTCATATGGGAATTATTTCAGGATACTGTGAATACATCACTAGAAGAGAATTTCTGAAGGAATCTCAACAGGAGTTCGTCAACCTGGGGGGGGGGGGTATCATATCAAGAATGCATGAACAATTCTTAAGGAAATATCTGAAGTGTTCTTATAGAAATTTCCAGAAAATTCCTTGGAGGAACTCCAGCAGAAGTTCCTAGACTATCCAAACAGATATGTATGGAGAAATGCCAGCAAGATGTCTTGAAAGAATCAATAGGAAATCCCTGGATAAATACACGTAGCAAATATAGGATGAATTATTGAAAAAAATCCTTGGAGAAACCCTTAGATACATAGCTGTACTGCCGGTGGAAGCATAATTGTCACATGTGCATTTTTGGCAATATTGAGATTTTGCAGCCTATGACCATGTATCATGATGTACTACCATATAGGGAAATATAAATAGATAGTTCGTTCCGAAAACTGTTGAAAAAATACAACGCTGATTTGCCACATTCTGAAAAGTGGACGCATAATTGTCACGTTTCATTGGAAAAGCTAAGAAATCGCTCTAAAACAAAAATTAGTGCTCAAA
The DNA here is from genome assembly GCF_035046485.1 of Aedes albopictus. Lineage (NCBI taxonomy): Eukaryota > Metazoa > Arthropoda > Insecta > Diptera > Culicidae > Aedes > Aedes albopictus. The sequence continues at coordinate 18,134,488 of NC_085137.1, forward strand.
TTCAAAATTGGTTGATGTTAGAACACGATTCGGCATTTATGCTTCATAGTTGAGACAATTTACTTTTTCGAACTTTGGACGCGATTTTTTCGATTGTCTGTTTTTGCACATGTGACATTTATGCGTCCACCGGCAGTGTAGGAGTTAATGTAGCAAATTTTTGGTAAAAAATGCTGTAAGAATATCAGCAAAACTTTTGGAGGAATCCTAGCAGGAGTTCCAGAACAAGTCTCAAGAAAAGCTTCTGGAGAAATCGCAGGAGGAAGGTCTGAAAAAATCTTAAAGAGACAATAACGAACCTTTACGAATCGTTAAAAAATTCCCGGAAGAATTCCTTTTAAAACTTCCGGCGGAATTCTTGGAGAAATACCAGCAAAAATTCTTACAAGAAACCACGCAAAAGTTCTTGAAGGAATCGACATTTCCTTAACTACCTTATGTATAAAATATCTTCATGACTACCACACGATATATGTACAAATGCAAAATAAACATTGGCTGTGAAGGATCTCAGTAAAAAATTGTAAAAGTTCTCATAAAATACTAAGCTGAGGAGCAGGCTGTGTCCCAGTTGGAACGTTACGTCAAGAAGAGAGAGAGAGCTGGAATCATTTAGCAATTTAAACAATATTGGTTTAAAACATTGGTGAGGGTTAGGTGCTAAAATTGCCTCAATGTGTTAGTTTGCAAAACAAGTTTGGCCGTTTTCAAAAGTTACACGAGTTTTGTTCATTGCGTAATTTTTCTGTGACGGCCTAAAGACATCAACTACATTAATATTGATTATAAAATTGAAATTCTGAATGAAATACAAATTTATTTTTTTACTTGAAAAAAGGCTGACAAAATCGGGTCAAAAAGCTGACAAAATCGGGGGCTGACAAAATCGGGTCCCCACTGTAATTTCTAATGCCGTGTTTCTATTTGAACCTGGATTAGAACTGCATCTGCGAAAAATGTTTTTTTTATTATAGAAAGAGATCTGCTGATCAAATACCCAAAAGGGTGTTCCTCGGGTTATGTGGGGTCAACTCACTAAAACCTCTTTGGGTCCGTCCATAAATGACGTGGCATTTTTTGCCCAATTTTATACCTAATACATGGCACGTAGCAATTTCAGAGACTCTCCCCTCCCTCCTAAAATGCTACGTCGTTTATGGACGACCCCTTATCTCTTCCTTACATTCGCGGTACGCCAGTTAGGGATGATTTCGAGAAGGGGAGTGACCGTACATGAGTACACTCTAATGGCAAGCGTTCCACC